>NC_141687.1:115289353-115464353 GCF_964263255.1 Lissotriton vulgaris | reverse complement strand
TATGGAAAACTCAATGTTAAAAACACGTTTTGGCCCCCCCCTTTTTTCTCGGCCCCCTCTTGACGAAACCCCCCAAACTTTCAGGGGACGCTCAGAAACAAAATGTGCCATTTTCCTGAAAATTTCAGCCAATTCCGTCCATCAACGCCAAAGTTATTCAACATAGAATTTTCAGAAATCCCTATTCAAAAAAATCCTAACTATATATACCTACTGGCCACCGCCAGTAGGTAATATATAACATTTCTATGGCAAAATGAAACCCCTCATTTTCTTCCTTTGCAAATTAAATGTATTAAGTGTTAACACTTTATTCCAATCAAGATGACTTCAGGTGTGCCATACTTTTGTCATAAGTAAGACTGTTAGCGCTCTAGTTGTTCTTTAGAACACTCTGGGACATTCTGTCACTGGGCTATAGTTGGGCTACATCTGGCTGATATTTGGGCTACATTTGGCTTTTTTTGTCTCTGGTGGCCATCTTTGGGCTACATTGGGCTACATTTGGGCTCTAACATATATATATAGCCCAATATATATTTTTCAAAGTTAATTTTCGTAAAAACCACTGGAGTATGTATCTTGAGACATAGCAAAGGCACATTGGGCTACCAGTCCCTACAATTTTGCCAAGTTTTGTGGAAATCCATTCAGCCGTTCGAGCTAAAAGTGAGTCCAACCGCCCTATGGAAAACTCAATGTTAAAAACACGTTTTGGGCCCCCCCTTTTTTCTCGGCCCCCTCTTGACGAAACCCCCCCAAACTTTCAGGGGACACTCAGAAACAAAATGTGCCATTTTCCTGAAAATTTCAGCCAATTCTATCCATCAACGCCAAAGTTATTCAACATAGAATTTTCAGAAATCCCTATTCAAAAAAATCCTAACTATATATACCTACTGGCGACTGCCAGTAGGTAATGTGTGTGTGTGTATGTATATATGTATATATGTGTGTATATACATATATATATATATATATATATATATATATATATATATATATATATATATATATATATATATATATATATATATATATATATATATATATATATATATATATATATATATATGTATGTATGTATGTATGTATATATATATATGTATGTATATATATATGTATGTATGTATATATATATATATATATATGTATGTATATATATATATATATATGTATATATATATGTATATATATATATATATGTGTATGTATATATATATATATATGTGTATGTATATATATATATATGTGTATGTATATATATATATATGTGTATGTATATATATATATGTGTATGTATATATATATATATGTGTATGTATATATATATATATATATGTGTATGTGTATGTATAGAACATTGCCTTGCCTTTTGGGATCACTGCAATAGTGCATGCTGGGGTGTAGAGTCCGGATCACCATGGACAACAGCTGCAAGCAATAAAGGGCAGAGCTGGCTACGCTGCAACTATTTGAAGCACCATATGATGTTACTGAGGAGGGACTGTGATTTTCAGAACAGTGAAAGGCATCTGAGGAAGGCGGTCAGTATGCCGAAATGCATTATGTCTGAACTGTGGTGAATTAAAGGATTTTTTGGTACCCCCGCTGTGTCCTCTGTGTCTTATCGCCGAAGAGACTGTTTTCATATACATCTATATCTATATCCACTTTGCACACCCATATTTCAAGACACAACTGGGTCGGCTGGCATGGCTCGCTGGTGGGAGGGCGGGGATCACGAGGGGGAGTTGTGGGGTGTCTCTCGCGGAGGGAGGGTGAGGAGTGGGGAAAATTTAAAAAAACATTAACTTACCTTGAGGTCGGGTCCTGTGTCTCCTCCGCTCCTGTTCGCCTGCCTCCGACAGCAACAGGAAGCAGGCAGCCAGGCTCCTGCCCCTAAGCCAATCACAACGCTGCATTGTGATTGGTCGGAGCACCGTGACACAGTGCTCAGCCCGGAGCTGGAGGGGTGGGCATGTTCGTCAAAACAACAGAAGTGTGCCTTCTCAGGAGAAGAGCAAGCATGAAGAATCAAACTTGATTCTTTAGAAAGCCCTCACTCGCCAACCTAGTTGGAGACATGCTTCATCATCGGGCCCCACAAGGAAGACAGAATGCCCCCCTGGTGTGCTTCAACGCCAGAATGACTGTGGAGCGGGTTTGTGTTGTTTGAGTGACAAGTGAAAGTGATTGTGTAGTAGTTTAAAAATGTCTAGATTGTGTGTCAAATTATTTTTTGGCAGTTGGCCAGTCGGACACGAATAAAAACAAAGTGAGGGATGTATGAGCTGGAAAGATTAATCGGCTATATCCCACTGTACGTGGTCAACATGTTTCTGCCTATATGATTGTAATAGCCATGCATTCTTCAGGACCAAAGTGTAAACCTTGGCGGCATGGGCTCGCTAAGGCCCATCCTAACCTGAGGTCAAGAATGTGAAAAATGTAAATTATAGTAACACACTGTTACTTAAGAGTTCCTCATATTTGAAAGAACCAAAATATATCTGTACCAGAAGACAGACAAAGACGAACACACAAAGAAAAAAACAAACCATGATTCAGATTGAGAAGAGCATCAGTGCATGATAAATCTTAAAATGACAAACGCACGATTACTGCAAAGTGCACTGTAACCGTAACTCTGAGAGCAAGGGTGTACTATGGTGAGCATGTTCTCCATGCAGGCTGTATTGGGCGGCCCGAGAGGGCCAGCCAAACAGTCATTGCGCACTTATGAGTGGGCAAACCACTCCTCATCTGCTCCCAGAGCAGCACCGTCCACCAGCTCGCCCGCAATGCTGACGGGCACGAACCATAATATGATAATAACTAAGTTATTATCATTTTTTGTTTCTAAAGTTGGTCCTGCTGTGAAGTACAGGGACGACACTTATCCGCAATGACCTTTTAATTGTCCCCCCCACCTTCAAACTCCCGTAAGTGAAAATTAGGGGTCATCACTTGCACACCTAATGTGCATTAGTGTTTATGGTTTGTAAATGTCCAGACAGGAAGGATGAAAGCCCTGTCCAGGGCAATATATCTTATGGCGGCCTGTGCAGTAAGATGAGAATTAATGGCCCGGGGCTGACCATGTGATGATGGGCCACTGAGTGATGCAACGGGGCTAGCAAGCAAACACTCAACACAAAAAGAATTGAAAGGGCCGCATTACAGCTTAGAGGGCTGTGGTCTCCACACCATCAAGAGGCGGGCAGGGCTGCTGTTTGTTCAGCGGATCAATATGCTGCTGTAATTGCTACATACCGCTGTCAATCCATGTCCATGTTGATTTTTTCAAAAGTGCTTCAACCCTGAGTGCAGTTGAAAGGCCTCTAGTGTATGGTGAGGTGTGCTGTGTTCAGAAAGGGAGAGGAGATACCAAAATAATGCATTTTTTCTCTTTAAAACTCCTATGGTGTAATCCGAGTAAAAAGTAGTCAATGGTTTTAATGGCCCATTCTGAGTTTGAGTTGGACTTGGGTAGGAAATACTTTATAACTCATTTTATAAAACTATTCATTGATATAACATAAAAATGGACGATGAAACCCATAGCTTTTTAATTATTGAAATAATATTAATTCATATGGAATAAACATTACTCTCTGCCTTGATCAGCTGTTCGAGGAGTATCCCGATAGAGATGAACATGACCCATAATATGGTTCAATTTGTTTCCATCCTGGTGGTGTGTGGGCTTTGACATGCTCAGTATTCAGGGATGGGAGGTTTCTAGGCACCTGGAAATGAATAGTATTTGTTGCGGAGCCTCAAGGGTGATGTGGGGAAACGTTGTTTGGGGCCTATGAAGTTTCCAAAAACACAGACTGAAGGCACAAAAATGATGTCCGTTGCATTGCAGTTCTGAACAAGACCCGGCTTGTGGAGGAGAAAGGTGGAGAGAAAGTTGGCAGAACAGACTCAAGAAAAAATGACAACCCTTCTTAAGGAGAGGTCGTCACTGTGCAAACCCGATATGAGATCTTTATTGCTTTCGGTGCCTCCAAGTCTGTGTCTGTTACCTCCGAGGTTATTGCTTCACGTTCAAAAAGCACTCTGAATGACTTAATGATACAGACGCTTACTAGCCCCTTTTAACGGGATTAGGTCTTGCTCAGAAGCCTTGCTAATGAAATAGGGGATTTTGTCTTTGAGACTTTTAAATGTCAAACTGCACTTTATAAGAAGCAATCTTCACAAATGACCCCAAAACCTTTTAATGAAAGACTTATCTGATCACTAGTAAATGGCTAAAAATACCACAATTTCTGGTTGCTTAGCACTTTATGGAAGCAAGATGTCTTCCGAGGCGCATTCCTGATGGAAAAAATTCCAGGGAAGTGTGAAATGTAAAGCACCTCCAGCTTTAGGCTTCCCTGTCACAATGATACTTTATTTAGTCAGACACTGGAGTTTGTACCTCCTGGGTTATTGATGGCGTAACCTGGAGCAGGGGTAGTGTTTGCAGGATGGTGGAGGTGGTTGTGGTTGGAAGAAATGTGGTCTCGCCATGAAACCTTATCTGGCTGCAGACATAGGCGTTACACCATTTTCAAAAGCAGTAGCGTCTGAAGACAATTTAAAAAATCATGCATCAACATTTTTCTGTTATGTTACTTGATGTAGGATAGACTGGCATTTTCTCTGCTGCATTTTATGCTACTGTGTGGATTTGTCGAGATAGTGGCCTCCTCTAGTAAATGCTGTTCTCAGTCACCAGATTCCAACCGTGTAGTAACTCTACCCAGGAGGGGCGAGCACAAGACGGTCTTAACCTCATCCATGCTGGTGACGAGCTCGTCATGGAGTACAGTTGAGCTGTACTCATGACGAGCTGAGCTCGTCACGGCCGTTGGAACGTTCGCACGCGCCGATAAATACCCCGCTGTGCTTAACGTTCTAAAAACGGGTGTGGCCGTGACGAGCTCAGCTCGTCTTGAGAACAGCTCCGCTGTGCCTCATGACGAGCTCAGCTCGTCACCAGCATGGGGGTGCTGCGCGACCCCCTACCCCCCCCCCCCCCACACACAACGGGGGAAAACACCCCGCAGCGAAGGAGTTAACCTTAAATGTACTCAGGGTGGGGGAGGGTCTGTATTGTTCCAGATACCTTCTTTCAGCTCAGCTATACCTTGCTTGCCTCTCCCATCACCCATGAGTTTTTGTTGGCATCTGAGATGATTGCGAGACAGTGCCTGGCCCTGGAGAAGTGAGAACGGCAGTCATTGGCAGAGTTAGCGACTTTACCTAACTGTTCTATGTATCGCCTTTTTTAGTCTAATTGAAAAACTGAGTGCGGATCTGCAACTGTTGGCAAATACAGCTAGAAGGAAGGGTTAGATGACAGTATGTGCACATGGAACAGGATGCGCTCACATGGGTAGGAGAGTGGCTAACCTTCAATCCTCAGCCATTTCACCCAGCAGGCCTCATTCTGTACAGCATCCATGTCCCTTGAGTTTACTTGATTCCGGCTAGTATCTCATTACTTCCCCTACAGAGGAGAGGACCATTCATTTACCTGCCCACATCTCTGGGTGGACACACAGGCTCTGCACAAGGCAGGTGGGCTTCTAAGATGTACTCCAGATTTTTTTTTTTACTGTAGAGTAAACCAGAACTGCTGCAAAGGCGAGTAGAGTTGCTCCTGGGAGCGTTTACCTTGTTAGGAAGGAACCAAGAGTCACCCATCCACCCACTAGATAGTATATATGGCACCCCCAACACCCATGTGAGAAATCTTTCTGGACCTGTGGAAGAACAGGAGGACTGCAGCTTGTGATCGGACAGGCTGGACCTGCTCCCAGTAGAAAGTAATGGACTCTGAGAGTCAGTTCACTGACTACCTCTGTGCCTTCAGGGATGCTATAAACTGCAAGAGGCCTTTCCACGAAGAACTCTGCTGGTGGCCTCTGATGGTGTGAGTCTTGACCCCTTAGTGTTGTGCCTGAGGTCCTGGGGCCCTGTGCCTAACTGGACGTCTCCTGCAGTCTCTGACTAGTGGTAGGACAGAAAGATCCTAACTTCCAGCCACCAGAGATCCGAAACAAACAACCAGTGCAATCCAATCGAGGTGAAAGTTGGCTAGCTGAAGAAACCGGGTTCTCCCTCTTGGACTCTCTGTAGCAGCAAAACCGTTTCAGTGGGTCCTCTGTGAGAAGGTATGCGGGCCCTTGGATCTCGTTGTCGGATACAGCCTGTAACCTCGACCCACTGGAAGATTTCAACTTCCATTTTTTATAGAATCTGCCCCATAGAAAAATCTCTGACTAAGACTAATGTTCTTGGTGTGGCTAACCCATGCTTTTTTGCAGTTTGTCTGAAATGATGCCTAGCCACCGGTCCACCACGGTCATAGACTATTATTGGCGCTTTATTTTTTCTAGGTGTTTTTTTACCTTAAATATTCTAAAACTTCATATCTCCGTTACCCTTAATGGATTTTTGTCATTTTGATGTCAATTTGTTTATTAATTTTTACTTTATTTTCCTAAACTGCCTTGGTATTTCTTTTGTTGTATTCTTTTGTTTTTTGAATTTTTAACTGCTTTATTATTTTTTAATGCTTTACGTAGTAAATTTAAGCCTGTCTGCTCTGCACCATATTACTAAGGATTTAATACAGATTAAAATTTACTGAAACCTTTAAATAGTACTAGCAGGTTACTGATTTTATTACTTGTGGTGAATTGACATCCACTCCAATGTATAATTAACTTTCTTACAATGATAGCATGTTTGTTGCTTGCACGTAACCGGTCAATACCGAAGAGATAGAATATCATTGAATGTTTCTACACTTTGAGCTACAGCATTTTTTGTTTCTGATTGTAATATATTTTTTCAACAAATTATAACTACTTTTTTGTGTGTTTAATTTCACTGTAAAGATTTTACTTTTATACTTCGTGTTTGCAACCATACTATTTACCTTGCGCAAGAGGTCAAGGATTCTAAGCAGTTTGTGTAAAGGGTGACAGTCTCCTGACTATGTAGTATAAGGAATAAAGTACCCTCTGCCATGTGTCATAAGGATATCATGTGTCATCTCGAAGTTCCAAAACCTTATAAAGGTACTCTGCCTTTGGTTTCATTCCTCTATATGGTCACAGAAGTCCAGGGGACTTGCAATATTCTTGTAATGCAGGAAAAGGCTGCATTAGGCGCTCTACAAGATCCCAGAACACGTTATTTGTTTCACACTTGCAATTGCTCCAAGGAGATCTAAACTTTTGCCAAATCGGTCATAAATAGCTTTGCAACGTGAGTGTTCTTAATGTCACTCATGGAACAGCAACCTGCGAGTCTCAGGCCTGGCTATTTAAAGCCTCACTCTGTAGCCAATGCCCACTTCTATCCTCCAGCTGCTGCCATCCTGGCCTGGGAACATGCAGCATAAACAACCTTTGGGAGGGTGTGGGGAGGGGGGGTCGGAGAGGAGTCAGCAGGACAGAAATAGGTTGCAACCAGGCTGTGAGCAACCAGCGACAGGGGAAAGTACAACTCTGCCTGCCAGCACTTGGGTGAAAGACAATTAGCAAACAATATATTCCAATTTGTTTTAGTTTTGTCTTGCAATGCGCAGATTTCACCTGAAGCGGGCTTCAGAGCACTATGCAATCAAAGTAGGAATGTGCAATGGCGACGCAGGTACCCATGGATGTATCAGCTGTTGACCTAAGGCAGGCGTGCAAGATTCAGTGCTGGACAGTTTACAACTTACAGAGCAAAACAGGTGTATAATAGTCACGAGGTCCCGTATACGGGGTATCTGATAACTGCACAAGGGAACATTAATAGCAATTCTGAAGATTTAAGAAGTGGGGAGGAGATGTGGCCTAGAGGCTAGAGCTGCCCACTGGGGAGCCATTTTAGAATCCGGGCCTCGGCTCACCATCCTGTGTTTCTGGGCAAATTACCTGATCTTCTCCTGGTGAAAAACGTGTAATGTATGGTTCTGTTGTAAAGCGCATGGAAATGAAGCAGACCACATCAGGTCATGAGGTGCCGCGAGGCGCCCTGCATCACTTTGCATATCTGTGAGCTGGCCAGCCCATGGGGAATGGAGTCTGAGTGCTTTGCAGAGGGGCGGGCGGCATTTTGTGTTAAACGCTGAATATAACCCCGTAGAATTACTTTTGGAAAGCTACTGATTATTTCGTAATCCCTGTGCAAGCCCATCCTGCTTGCATAAGCAGTCCGGCGAGGGCTCTTCTTTCTAGGGGGAAGAGTAGTGTAGTGTGACCTTAGTCTGTGTCACCCAGTTTGTTTCTTAACCTCTTATGACCTTTCCAGCAGCTTGGAGGGTGGACCGGAGATCAAAAACACCCCAGGCAAAATAATCTCAAACCAGCCACATATTACAGTGTGAGTGACCGCAGCGGGGACACCGCTTTCTAAAAGAAGGTTTGAGGTCCTTTCTATAACCAAAGAAGAAGAAAATGTTGCTTATGTGCAACGGTTTATGTTGCTGCACATTTTTTCAAGTACGATGAATAAAAAGTCATTGGAATGAAATTTTTCAAATGTTTCAGTACCACCAAAAATGTGTAGGTGGGCAAAGTCTGGAATCTTAACAGAGGAGGTAGCTGCATTCACCCTACCCAGCTCGCATCTTAAGGTAAATTTAGGATCATCCTTCCGTAGGAAGGCGCAGTATCCCGCAGCCCTCCAGGTGGTCACCAAGAGGTTCTGGGGTGTGGCATTGGGTGGTGCCGGGGTGAGCCCTGGAGTGTGTCTGGGTGCAGCTCTGATGAAGGCTGAGGTGCTGGGGTGTGGCATTGGGTGGTGCCGGGGTGAGCCCTGGAGTGTGTCTGGGTGCAGCTCTGATGAAGGCTGAGGTGCTGGGGTGTTGCATTGGGTGGTGCCGGGCTGAGCCCTGGAGTGTGTCTGGGTGCAGCTCTGATGAAGGCTGAGGTGCAATGGTTTAGAGTATGTGCACTGACAAAAGCAAAATGATCATTGGAGGCCGTTTTATCCTCGGTTTATAGTAATAACTCACAAGGGTGATATCCAGTCTTTTCCAGGCTTATTTCATGAGACCGTGGATAGTGTCTGCATCTCCTTGCTCCCGGAAGGCTTGCGCTGGGCTCTTTTCAGCCATGTATAAAGTGGTTATTGTACCATGATTATTAACTCCTGTTATCCATCATTTTCAATCCAGAATTACAAATATTGCCAAGGAAGTTTATTTTAGGACCTTTGTGTATTTTTTTCTCCCAACTGGGACCCTCCTTTGGAGACACTTGGCACTTTCATGTGTATCTTGAGGCCAGAGCGGCATTGTGGCTACTTGGCAGAGACACCCTTTCTTCCGGCAACAAGAGAGACTTTGACAGTAAATCACTAAAACCACTTTTGGACACTTGCTACATAACCTTTTAACTTTGTCATTTTGGACTATCCTCCACCCCCTTTGTAGGTCTTACTGCAGAAGTGTTTGCTGTCGATAGACCTATTCTGTACTACCCTAACTTTTAGAGTAGACTTTGGGCCAGCCCATTTGATAACATTTCTATCCCTCTGTTCCCTGCTTCTTATTCAATGGCTTTCCTCCCCATTCTTATTTTTGAACACGTCGACCTATAGCTTCTTTAGCATCCTTTGGATTGGATAACTGGTGTCATCTACTGACACTAGGGAAACACTTTTTTTCGCTTTAGGACAGGGGTGGAGAGCAAGCAAAGTCATGCCCTCCTAGAGGTAGTTCCACTCATGCTGGCTTTCTACCTCACCCATCCTACTACATTAGTCCATTGCGCACACACACACACCCTCTCTTTCCTGTTGTATTTGTTTGACACTTTTAAAATATCATGCGAGGGCCCTGCGGCTGCACACTGCTGCTGGTCCACCTGCTACTTGCTGTTGTTCCTTACATAACCCCCCCCCCCCTTTTCATTATTTTTCTTTGGAGGGCACACAGTTGCACACTACTGTCTGGTTACTCGTTTATCCTCCTTCCCTCCCTGCCTTTTTTGTGAGAGCCTGACCGACGCTGCTACCAGGCCCCTCCCCCTTTATTCTTATGCTCTGGGTCTTACCTTCTTGTGATGTAATTTACTTTTTAAAAAATGGCCTCTTTGAATGGCAAATTACACTTACAAAGAAAAGGCCCAAATGGCAATCTGCACATTATGACACATACACATGTGGTATGACATTATGACACATTATGACCTATGCGCATCCAGTGATGGCCATCTTTATTTTTTTGAAAAACCTGCTTCAAAGTGGCTGCCTATGCAGGCGCGCAAGTCATGATGCATCATCGGCTTTCTATGGAACATGCTTTTCTTTTAAAGATAAAACATTCACAGAGGCCATGCTCTCGTACTTCAAAGGCAAGACAAACGTTTTGCCAGTGCTTGTTCTAATAAACTTTCCATATCTTTCAACTAGTGTGTATTTTTCAGCATGCACTGGGCAGTCAGCACTACATGTGCCCTGTAAAAGTTGTTTCCATATTACAGTTTCAATCATTTCTGTTCATCTTGTTGATACTTCGTTCTTAATGTACATATAGATTATGGATTGGGTCTAATTAATTATGATTGTTAGTCTATACACCGAGCATGTGAGCGATGCATTTATGACAGTGGTAGTTTCTATATATTGCTAGTTTTGTCAGTGTTCATATGAAGAGCGTTTTTGTTTTTCTAAACTTTGTCATTTCATGACTCTTCGGGGAACCTTAATCTTCGATGCAGGAAATAAATCCGCAAATAGAATAACACCAAATGCTTTTTAAGTTCTAGTGTAATTCTGCTCAGTCTTTTTTGAGAAATTTGTATTTAAAAAGGTGCTTGAGTGGTCGTGAATGAGTTAAAAAGATAGGTAGATCAGCACAGTTGCTTCTACGGTAAATTAAAGTAAAAATAAGTCTCTCTAAATGTCGAGGGAGCTTTGTCCCCCGTTTGCCATTTGAGTCCCTCGGTGGCCAGTCTTGCAGTACTGGGTGATCTGATTGGCTGGCTGCTACCAAGAGAAAAAATTGTTGCGGCTACCATGAAGGGACTCCCCATGTCCAAGCAATGTTTAACAAGCATTTGCAATGCACTAGGTCTCGCATTATGAAAGTTTGAGTTAATGGTTTTGCATTATTTAGCAATGCCAATAGCTTAGACTTCAATAATGCGAGACCTATTGCATTGCAAATGCTTGTTTAACTCATTCATAATGTCTACACTTCAATACCTGCAAATGTGCATGCGACTTACAAGTAAAATAACTCTATTCCCATACACTGGCACGCACAAGAGCACATCACCTGATGCTGCAGCGATGCACACGCACTTCACAATCACTCCAGACACACTGGTCACGATAAACACACACCCTCACTGACACTCGTCGTTAACACACACATCGCATTGCCACACTCCTCTTTGCTCTGCACGTCACTCGTTTTAACGCGCAACCTTCAGTGAGACAGCAACGCCTCAAACACTCCCGCACACACGTGGAATAGTGAAAGCAGATTACCACATACATGTGACACACACACGACTCCCACAGGCTGGCCCCGCACCTGTCACAGGCCCTCACTGACACTCACACACCTACCTCAGTGCACACAAGAGAGCGCTTCCTCGCCGCCTCCGCACTGACAACGACAGCGCACCTACTACACGTGCAATGGCTGATGAGCGGATAAGTACTTACTGTAGGTGAAGATCTCAAGAGTAAGAAATCTGATGTACAAGCGACAGCTAAAGCAAACCTGCCCAGGTGAAACAGGTGGAAAAATTGTGAATTACGTAGTGTTCAGGACACGAGACTGTAATAGCAATTTATACATAATTTCAACCAGGATCGTGGTATTTAGCAGTTTAAATGAATACCGCCCTGTTGCTGCAGAACTCATAAGAGCCTACCATTCTTTGTTTCAAGGCCTCGGTGGGAACAGGCACATTTTGCGTGATTTTCTGCATTATTTTCTCCAAAAACATTAATGCTCACTGTTGCAGCCTAAATTGCATGCATGTGTAAGCAGAGGGGGGTGCTCGCTGAGAGCGGGGCATGAGAGCAGCCAGAGTGACGAAAGTACTGAGACCGCAGCGGGGAGCAGGGCAGGAGAGCCAAGCTGCGGTCCGGAGGGCGGAGTGGGCAGGCAACTGAGCGGAGGAACGGGTGAGTGAGCGCCGCGCTCTCCACCCCCACCCCAAAACAAGCTGTCCGCCTAAAAGTGGCAAACACATGACAACTGCATGTGTACGGTGTGACCTCTTCCGCTCAACCTCCCTCACTCAGGAAATGCCGCTGCCATCTGACTGCTGCCAGAAACTTTGCCTGGAACTGTCAGATCAGACGGCTGCACAAATACAGAGAATGCCAAGCTTCTCTTGTGTGCGCTAGAAGACTCCCTCACCCTCCATAATCCTTAATGGAGAGTCTTAACGCCGAAGGATTAAATGACAGCCCCTGGCTTTCATTTCATCAATCATTCAGGTGTGTTTCTTCCGTCATTAAACTTGAAATGAAGCCAAACTCTAATTCCCGCACACAGGGAGGGAAAGATGGGAATTAACGCACTGGAGGTCGGTGGAAAAACTGGAAACATGATGCTCGTGCACCACAGAGGAGCGGGGGGGGAGGGAGCGCGGCAGCAGCAGTAGCAAGGCAAAGGCACGCTGCTGCGCGTGCTAGCCACCAGTGGGAATGGGAGGAGCAAAGACGGGACATGCACCCGCCTTTGCCCAATTGCCTGCTGTAATTATTTTAAAAATACGTGAAAGCCAATAACAGAAGGCGAAAGCAAAACCACACCCACAAGCGTGTGGTTAGCTTTCTAAAGCCCTTTCAAGAGGTCTTGCGCTGCGCGAGCAATGCTGCGCACTGCAACGCTAGGTACGAGACCTAAAAATTGTGTTTTAGGTTCCTGGATAGACAGTCTGACAACCTTGTACTTCTGGTGGGGAGAACCAATAGGGAGCCCCCAGGACTAAGGTTTGAGAAAGAAAAATATTTTGGGCTGCGGGACCAGGTGCAACCTACCCTACTCCAGTACTCCTGCGTTAGCCACCACACAAGTTTCACTTCCTTGGTCCGCTAGTACTGGGCAGTCTTCTCTGAGGAAAATTGCAGTGTGTTGCGATACCATGCGGTTTTCGTGGCTCATACTATGGAAGTATCGCAGGACCCGAAGAAAAAAAGTTTTAAAAAAATGGGTGGGGGGAGAAAATGCAGGTTGGCCACCCCCAGGAAATTGGTCTCCCGTGGTGGTATTGTGTACAGGACCTGGTTGGATTGATTTAATATGTGAGGTCACAAGCAGTGCATGGCATGGGCACAAGTTATAGTTAGCTTAGTAAATTCAAACTGATGGCTCTCAGTGCAAGTCCTGGTGGGAGGGCGGTGCTGGGGGTCATAGTACGAGCAACAACGAGAATGGTAGAATGAACCGGGGAAAGAACAAAAATGGTGTAAGCAAAACAGGCAAGCAACAATGCTTGAGGATCAATAGGCAACCAATGAGGTGCGTGGGGGGGGGGGGGGGGGAAGCAACTACTCAGAAGGTGGATAAGGGGCAAGTAACAAGGTATAACATGGGAGGGGAACTGAGAAACCAGCAATAAGGACAATGGAGGAAAAAATTATCTGTGTGAGCAGCAAAAGACACAAATCACAAATCAGCAATCCGTGCTTGGTCTGTGCTCCATTGAAAGAAGAAACAAACAGAAAGGGTAAACTGGCAGGTGACGACCAAACCGGAGCCAGCAACGAAGATTGACAATGAAGCCAATGGATGGGTTCCATTCTCCCTTAAAGGTAACCACATATCTTCCAAGCGACAGTGCATGCACGGTCTCGGGCGGGGCCTAAAATGAATCTCCACTGCAACATGAAAGATTTGATTATAGGCTCAGACCTAGATATATATGCAGGTCTTGCTGTCAGACACTTCCTGGTGCCGGTGTTCATATCATCCACCGCAGAAGCATCGAAAGCTTTTGGATTCCAGATTGTAATCCTGAATGTCACCGAGTGCTTAACTCATTGAGCCGCCTCTCTGCAAAGAGGTCTACAAAATAGTTATGATGTGCACAGGCCCAATAGAAGGCCTTTAATTTCCACTATAAATCATCCACCTGTAGTCATTGCAAATAGGAGCTCCCTTCGCTGGGACCACAGACTGCTTTTTAATGGACATATTGGGACTGATTCATAACAGAAAGGCAGTTCTCCTGACACGTGAAGGCGTAGATGGAACCCAAAAATAATAATAGACGTGAGCCCGGCTCAGACTTCAGTAACAACATCTTGAATTAATCAAGATTGGCTCTGAATTATAAAGAAAATCCAGGACTTTTTGTTATAATCTAAAGAGCCCTTCTCAGACACATCACATCATGGGCTGTTGGTTCGAGTTTATAAGGACCCGTGTGGTATTGAAGGTCTCTGACCCTTCACTCGCTCCCTTTCGGCCATGGAGTAGGGAAGGAGAGGAACCCTGTTTTTAATGTTGGTTGCATTGAACATTTATCACTGAGTTTTCAGCAGCAAAGAGCTGGTGGGGATTCTTCATTCTCCTGCTCATGGTGGAGCAGCAGGAGGATAAAATACACCAAAGGGTGAATCTGGAGCCAAAGCTCAAAGTGGCATCAAATGACAGGCTGACTGCAGGCTCCCTCCCTCCACTATCACCTTGGAAGGCAAGCCGAGAGGAAGAGAGGGAGAGGGAGTGGGTGAGAGGGAATCCATTTAGGTCCCAACACACTGCACACTGGTGGCCCTGGTAACCTCAGCAGGGGAGCAAGAGCCGGGGGCACTGTTGTATCTTAATGGAATGTTAGTGTGTTGTGAATGTCAGTTGGGTGAGGGCTGAGCAGCAGGAAGATATAAGATACATCAGGCCCCAAGGTTCAGAGATTGCCCGTGCTTTACCTGGGCTTGCCATATACCGATAAATTTATCTGGAGAAAGACTACTTTGTGTTGAGAATTTGTAGTTATTTATTGAAGGTGTGGTTCAGACATCTTTAACTGTCCAATAACCTCATGTCACCAAGGGCCTCATTCTGAAGGCGGTTGGACTTTTGTCCGGCTGTCATCATATCGGGGATGGGACCGCCCAACTTGCTGTTGAATTACAATACGACCACCTTCAAGGCAGTCGCAAAGTGTCTTTTTTGTATTGCAGCGTGTGCTGCAGCACACGCTGCAAAAACACACTTTTTGCATATCCCTGCACTATGTGGTAAGCACCATATGGTGCTTTGCACATGGTGTATGTGTCCCTCCACAGGGGCCATGTCTGAGGGCCAGTGAAGAAGGGGAGCTCGCTATGGGCCTCCAATGTCTCTTTCTGCCTGCCTTTTCATTGTGGGTAAACCGCTATGAAAAGGCCGGCAGCAAGGGACATTGTAATCTTTATGGCGGTGCCTGATGGGCACCATCACTATTGTAGGGAATACAAGTCCCTCCGATGGACGGACGGGCTCTTTGAACCTGTTAAATCCGTGGCGGTTTGTCTCTTTGACCGCCAGTCATCTGCCCACCATCCTAATGTGTCGCCCGGCAATCAGCATTACGATGTTGGTGGGACTGCCACCGACGGGCTGTCGGTCCCACCGTCATCGGGCCCCAATTTTTTTTAAATACAATAATCCTAGAGAAAGAGTTGACTTTGGATCACCACCCTGCAGCCACTGGTTTTCATGAGCTTTTCAGGGCTTTTAGTTGCTTTCATGGGATGTCTGCATTTTTTGGAATGATTACATTATCCCATTTGTGTTGTCGTTAGGTTTTGGTTATGGGGCATTAAATGGTCCCTTTATTAGACTAGGGACAGTGTGTGGCCTTTGTGTTTGATTTGTTGACATGATGCCTATCAATTTGCTAGTTTCTGGATGTTTTTGATTAGGTAGTGATTATGTGTGGGTGACTTGGCCTGCCATAAAGAGACAGTTCAGTAATCGCTTCTGTCCACTTGTGTGTTTTGCTCGCCCTAATGGTAACGTTGTTGGAATTATGATCATTTTTGTTCAAAAAGTAAAGAAGCGAACTCTCCTCTGCATTCTTACAGATACAATGGAAATACTGCATCTTTATCAAAAGTGTTCATTCGATACATTGCAGTGCATGACTTTTTAATTAACTTCTTACAACACCAACCTCCACTTTTAACCCACTTTCATAATGTTGGTGCAGTGTCTGTCTGTCTGCACGGGGTTACGGGGGAGGAGAGGCACCCCGGTGCAGAATTTGTTAAAAACAAAAGAGCCAGAGCCCTATCAGGGGGCCACTGCAGCTTGCACCACACATTACCCCTGCCATTGACAGTCCCATCACAACTACTAATTATCAGACATCAACAAGTGTGACAATTCAGACTATTCCAGGCCACTAAAGCTACAAGAATGGCCTGAGTGGCAGACACCAGTCATTTTTCTTCTATATTGAATTTTTAAACAACTGTTATTGTGCTCCTCTCTAAATTAAACAAACAGCGCCACCATGTGCAGACTGACATAAGAGCCGGTGTTGACAATAAAGTGAGGGTTCCGAGCACCAAAAACTACTGGCTCAAATAAAGCAAAGGGGGTCCCACATACTTCTCCACGTTCCTTTTCTTCCCTCATAACTTCTTAGCATGTTTTCTGTGTTCTTAATCGAAATGTATGATTTGGAAATTGTACCGGTCCTGATGCTGTACATTATTATATGAGGATTTGACCTGAATTCGAACTTTTGTGATATCTGTAATTTACAGCTACAAATGGTTTTTGAATTTAGCACATAATGACTTGCAGTGAATGAAAGGCTAGTTTCGCTTTGAATCCTGAAGCTGTCAGTTGGCATATTTTGATTTTTAAATATGCGTTTTGAAATAAGTAGAACTTTGTATATTTTCTGGCTCTATATAGCCCAATATCCCAAATATGATACTGAATAAACAGTGCTTAGCTTGTGGAATAATGTGTTGTAACCTCAAGTTCTTCTCAGTTACCCTGAGCCTGTGCTGAAGAATATGGAGGGTTCACAAGCCGCGTAGTCTTGATTCCACCTCCTACTTCTTTGTTCAACCACCAGACACTTCCCTTTATTTCATTCTTTCATGTTCTTTTTCATCCCTGTTGTCTCCTTTTGTCACTCTTTTCCTGTCCTCCTCCTCCTTTCCCACTTTTGTGTTTTTCTCGGTCTTGTCCTGGGTCAAAGTCTGGAAAAGTAAATGTTGGCCCTCTAAAGTGAATGCCTCAGGCCCATCTGAAACCATAGGCCCAAATAAAGCACTGGACGTCCTTATATTTTGGTCTAATAGGAATAACTACTTATTTACTATTTATGTTCGATTTCCTGTTTTTTGGAGTTTGAAAAGTGTTAGAAAAATCTTACTGATGTTACAAAGGAAAAACGTTAGCGATGCCCAGGGGACTGTATTTCATTGCCCCTTTCTGTATCTAGCGCTTCAGGAGCCCATGAAGGCCATGGTAGGGTGGGATTGTTGACCCCCTTTTGGAGTGTGTGGTGGGTTGGCTGTGAGGTGCAGGTGTTGGGTGAGAGGCATGAGGTTCAAAGATGTTCTTTAAGCATTGCTCTTTGCAGTATTTATATAGCACTGCATACCCCTGACAAGATTCGTGGCGCTTCGCTTCACACCTGCATCCTGGCCATGCTTTCAGAGAGCTCGCGGGTCCACAGGTTGTAAGTTTTTGCCAAGTCTGTTTCTGAAGCCCTGGCTCCTCTTGTTGGCACATTTCCTTTGTTGTGGCCTGTGCAGTGTCTGCAGGATGGAGACAGAGGTTTGAGCCACCCTCCCACCCCATCATACCTCAATAGGTCAAAGGTCAATGCAATGACGCAGCCCAGGTGCTGCAGCGTGATTCCAGCAGTGGAGACTGTAAATACAGTGTGATGGGTACAGTAAAAGCAGCAGCTGTGTTTTTATTACAGCAGGAAGCACTGAGCACTGTTCACTTGAGGAATAAAACATTGTGCGTTGACGTATTCATGATTTTAACCCTATGTTGACTTCTCCGGCTATTTATTCAATAATCCACATTTAAATTCGAAGCCCCCCCTGAGAGCAGAAAATCACTAATACAAATGCATAAGTGCTCTTCGCAGCCCACGCTCACCTTTTCACTAGTGAATTGAATGAATGTGCGCACACTTAGAAATGCACTGGCCTGCTTTTTGTGCAGACACTGAATAGATGTGTGCATGTTTTCAAGGCCTGTTTTCTCTGGTGTGCATTGTGCTCCGAGAGCTAGAGAAAAATGTGTTTGTTCCACGTAGAGTGTGTCACAAGCATCAAAATCGCGAAGAATGGGTTTGCACCATTTTCTGCATGCTGCACACATTCTGTATCGTGGCACTAGAAGGCCTAAGAAAGAATATACTCATCTAGGACTACTTACTTTAGTATTTCGAAAATGCATGCAATTCTGAAGATGATCTGTGAAGAGCGTGCAGGGGCACTCTCCGTTCTGGGGAGATAATGCTTCTCCTTCCTGGCGGTAGTGGAAACGGAACAAATTGCTTGCCCCGAGCAAAGCAGTGTAGGGAGAGACATATTAGGTTTATGCTGAGAAGTAAACCCTTGCACTTCTTCACAGCTCATGCTCTGTCCTAGAAAGGCTGACCCTTGTGCGGTTTTTCAATCGAGGCCTCAACAGATGAGGTAGTCTGAACCCTCCAGGATGTCCCAGTGCATAAACATAGGCATCGGGCTGTACCATCCATCTTACCACCGCAGACTTTGTTATCCACCCAATCTGATATTGGCCTGCGCACGTTTATTTGGTTGCTCGCTGCAACGTTTCTTTCCTGTTAACTTGCTACTTGCTGCGAAATGTCTTTACTGTTCTCTTCTTACTCGCTGCATGATGTCTTTATTACGTTGTTGCTAGCTGCAATGCTTCTTTACTGGTGCCTTGTTGCTAACTTAAGCGTTTCTTTACTGTTACCTTGTTGCTCGCTGCAACATTTATTTACTGTCATTTTGTTGCTTGCTGCAAAATGTCTTTACTGTTCTCTTGTTGCTCGCTGCAGGATGTCTTAATTTCGTTGTTGCTAGCTGCAACGCGTCTTAACTGTTGCCTTGTTGCTAACTGAAACGTTTCTTTACTGTTATCTTGTTGCTTGCTGCAACGTTTCTTTACTGTTCTCTTGTTGCTCACTTCAGCGTGCCTTCACTCTTACCTTGCTGCTCGCTGCAACGTTTCTTTACTATTGCCTTTTTGCTAAGTGAAGCGTTTCTTTACTGTTATCTTATTGCTCGCTGCAGTGTTTCTTTACTGTTCTCTTGTTGCTGCTGCAATGTTTCTTTTCTGTTCTCTTGTTGCTCACTTCAGCGTGCCTTCACTCTTACCTTGCTGCTCGCTGCAACGTTTCTTTACTGTTGCCTTTTTGCTAAGTGAAGCGTTTCTTTTTTGTGTTGCTTGGTAGCTAACTAAAGTGTTTCTTGCCAGCAGTTTGTAACTCTCAAATACAAATAAATAAATGTACATTGTCATTTTTGTGCATACTATAAAGATGGCATGTGATTATTTATTAGTGTTCAAAGAAAAGAGCTGTCCAGGTTTCCTCAGTTCAAAACACTATAGTTCTATGGCTGAGATGGCACTGGTATGAGGGTCACTGGAGTATGACCTGATAGAGGAATCTGAAACCAAGGGGGCGAGCATCACAGGTGTTCTGAATACTGCAGCTCAGTGTGGGTTTGTATTTGCATCCAGGCCTTCCCTTGTTTACTGGATGACTCTATGATACTGGAGACCATGTCTCTTTCATCGTATACTTTACATGACATTATAATTGGACTTTTGTAGTCTACGTCTCTGGGTTTGTGCTTCTGGGCCACCGCAAGTTCTTCCGCTGGACATGTTACATTTGCCACACAAGTATGTTATCAAACACTAATCCTTTTTGGGAGGAATAAAATGAGGCACTAGAATTGCTGGATCTTGATGGGGTTGAGTGTGCGCTGAGGGGGTGTGAAACTCTTATAAATGTTTATTTAGTTTTGAAGGTGTTTGCTGGGCTCTGAACCATGACCCAATAAACTCTAACTTGATTTGTACTAGGTGAAGGATTCTGAAAAGCGAGCAGGCCTAGTTTGCAAACCAGTTCTTTTGGTCCCATTCTTTTGCATTAATATGATGTTGGCGAGGTATTGCCAATATACTGAAAGTACACTTCTGTGTCTGCTCTTTTTGCGTGGTGCACATCTTTGGGAGAAGCCCATCTTGGCTAATAACACCCAATTTGTATAAAACACCACACTGGATTCTGAGGACGATCCCCTGGGGTATTCGGAGCCATTGGAAGATACTGATTGTTGTTGTCTGCACCAACTGCTTGCTTGCTTGGGCCGAGGATGCTAGTTTGGTTTGGTCGAGGATGCTAGTTTGGTTTGGTCGAGGATGCTAGTTTGGTTTGGTCGAGGATGCTAGTTTGGTTTGGTCGAGGATGCTTGTTTGGTTTGGTCGAGGATGCTGGTTTGGTTGGGTCGAGGATGCTTGTTTGGTTGGTTCGAGGATGCTTCTTTGGTTGGACCATGGATGATTGCTCGGTTGGGCCAAGGACGCTTGCTCGGGTGGGCCAAGGACGCTTGCTCGGGTGGGCCAAGGACGCTTGCTCGGTTGGGCCATGTTGGCTCTTCAGAGGTTTCACAAGAGGTGCAATGGGTCAGAGTCTCAATAATACTAGTGCACGTTTCAAGAATCACGTTTCCCCCTTGCAAGAATGTTGTTCACGGTCCCGTCACAGGTTTTGAGTCACTATTGGGACCGACAGAGGGGGAGAGTGAAGGGGAGTTTGGCTGAGTGCCCTCCTCCTGTGCTCACTATTCTTTGACTGCCCTCCTTGAATGCTACCCTAGAGAGTTCCTGTCACTCCCCTCTATCCACTGCCTCCCATGAGACAGGGTTTGGAGGGAAGGAAGCCACCAAATGTTGGTATGACTTCTACTGACCCCCTCGGACAGACCTTGTCCGTACAGGAGGTTTGCAATGGACAATAGTGTTCTCTGACACCATTGCACGTTCTGCTGCACCAGTCGTTCACTGAATGTAGTCCGGCGGAGAAGAGGGTGGGTTTATAAGGCAAGTCTCTCCGCAGTTCATTTTGAATATGTATTGGACATGGATCTGACGCATGATGATCTTGCTCCCCAAGTGTGACTTTGTGCACTGAGGGCGCCTGCAGGTAATGCACGGATTACACACTGGCAGTGCATTGTCTGCATGAGCCGATTACTATTCTAAACACTTGTACTCATCTGTGCAGATCTGGAAGGAGCAACTATTTGTGAATCTTACTCCAAGCATCCAGAGTGGAGTCCTTTGCATTACGTTGGATACCTGGATAATAAGGCATGGATCACAGCTTCCTGGGCCATCTTTGGAAAATCTGCAAACAATATACATATGGGATAAAGTACCTCTGTCCTACATTAAAAGGATATTCCAGTGACAGACGAGATCCAGGACTACATAGAGGAACAGGGCCTATGGCCTAGTTCCTTTTATTTTATAAGGTTACGGAATCCTGAGGTGTCTTGTAATATCCTTATGTGCTCTGGAAGCAGGCATTGTGATGACGGAACTCAACTGTAATGAGTCATTACAGTCGAGTTCTGATATTAGTTTTTAAATAGATAGGTGCGTGTGTCACAAGTCGTCTGTTCTAAAGAAATTAGAGTTGACTTTTTAACTAGGGAATGCAGAATTCCATGTATTATAAAAAGTATTTCTCTTTCCTGCTGCGTTGGTTTGTCATTTGTTTACTTTTGGTTGTCTGGCATTGGTTTGTTTCTCATCAGTTCCTCCCAGAAGCCTCTAGGGGATCTCTACTTTGCTAACTGTTTCCAGGACCCGGTGACCCGAGGAACTGTCTGATCTAGTTTTCCACATGGAAACTGGGCACCGCTTTTTGCTTCTCATAAGCACTCGGTCTCAGCTGATTTGTGTAACCTGCAACTCTGACTTCCAATTCCAGGGTTTCGAATAGAACAAGTTACTTTTGGTATCCGGACACTCTTCCAGGACACTTTCCATTGAAAAGTAATGGAAGCCGCCATCATTCATGGGAGGAATGGGAATGGTGGAGCTCTGGAAACTCTTGCGTGGGGTTCATTGATGGGGGCGGGGATATTCTACAGACTGAGGCAGAACGGGGGAGTACCCCATCCCCTTCCCATTGCCTATGCCCACCAGTACTGAAGGTGAGATGCGAGCCCGGCAGGCTGCCTGTATCCACCAGGACTGGAAGCGAGACGTACATGTACCAAGATGGACCACCTGTTGTCCTGGCCCATGGTTTCCCGCGGCGATGCCAGAGCAGGGGTGGGCTGCGCATGTGCACGCATTGAAGCTGCCCATGCCTGAGATGTGGGCCATAAGCATCTTCAAGCATCTGGCTCCACTCTGGGCAGCTCTGGGTACCAACCTACTATGCAGGAAGCCCAAGCTCCGAGTCCTTTTATTTGTAGTCTTTTGTTTTTGTTTACAGGCGACAGAAGTTGCGTGGGGGGGGTTTTGTTTGAGTGAAGATGGGCCTTGGCATTGGGAAGGGATTTCCAAATGGTCTGCTCCAGGGCGAGTGATCGGGGGGAAGAGTCGTTCTGTAGTTTGGAGGAGGACCAGAAATGGAGTTTGAGGAGGGTGTCGAAACGCAATGAGCTAGAGCGGAGAGGGTGGATGAGCAGTGGTGGAGAGGAGGTACAAACCACACCCATTGGACTGGGGCCTGGTCTTTGTGTAGGCGCCTCCAAACCATCAATGACTATATTTTACCCATACGAGGGCAGTGCTTGGCCTCGTCCTGTTTGGTGGTGGTTGTTCTTTACTGTGGGCAGTGTTCCTGCAATCGTAGATATTACGATGCGTCTTTCACTGCAGCATGCCATCGCATTGCCTGTTTTTGTGTATCATACATTCTTGTTTCTTGTTATGAGGGGGGAGGGGTGTTCTCATTCCACGGTCTCAGTGTGCTGGCTGCTCTGGTTGTGTGTACCCCACTGGGATTCAGGATGGTGCGTGGGTGCTTGAGAAGTAGTTAGAACCACTGTGCCTGTTGCCTTCTGCTGTTTATGAACCTCCAACCCTGTACTTACCACGTTCACCCGCAGCCGCGGCCGTGGAGGGAGTTCCGGTAGGGCAGGCAGGCGGGGGAGGGGCAGGGTGGGGGGTGATAAACACTGTAATATGGATGATTGCAGGTAAGCAGGTGCGCAACACCCATTGGCCTCAAAGGGCTTCACCCCCCCCCCCTGTTGTGTGTGGCTGCCCGGGATGAGACACTCCCGGGCCGCACCTGAGCACTTCACAGTTCTTTAAAAGACCTTGTGCATGTTAATGGGGCTTTGTTGGTGTTTCACGCCTTCTAAGAGCCCCTGCAGGTCGACTCTGCGGATTGCCTAAAGATTCAGCCCCCCCCCCCCCCCCCCCCCGAAATTTTTTCGTAGCCCCCTTCCCCCCCCCCCAAAAAAAAATTTGACTCTAGTTGCGCCTCTGCAGGTAAGAAATTCGTTTTATTAATTTAATTTGTTACCTGCAATCATCCATATTCCGTTGTTTATCACCCCCCCTCCCCCGCCTGCCTGTCCCACCGGAACTCCCTCCACAGGCCGCGGCTGATACTGACCTACTCCAGACACTGCCTACTTCCACTTATAGACTTGTAGACTTGGTCGCCTCCTCTCCATCACGCTGGTCCTTGCAGGGTGATTTCAGGGGTGACCCGGCCAAGGAATGGGCACCAAAGTAATGTTTGAAGTACAACTTGGGGTGCGTCGGGAATGCTCATGGTTTTCAGCAGAAATAAAAACTTTAGACTGAAGAAACGATCATTCTGTTCCACTGAAAATGTATTTCTCACATAATTTAGACCAAAAGACCTGTTTGCCGGCCTAACGCACGGCTGGCGACAGAATGGGTTTTTGAAGGCCTTATTGGTGGGGATGGGTTAGTCATTTCACCTGGTCCGTGACTCCCATTCCACGGCTGTAATTAGCATATTTGTTAATGTATGCGCCGGGGCGTGCTTGGGTTTTGCGGTTGCTTCACAGCTGCTGGTTTAACTTCTTCCCGTTAAAGTGCTTAGATGCAATTCAGGGAGCTGCGCGCTTCCCTCCGGCTGGCATCTGAGGCCAGGGCCTGCGCGTTATTCATTAACCCGAGCCCCGTCGTGAACGGCGGAGGAGGGTGCACGTGCTGGGGCCGCCGGACCGAGAGGTGAAGCGCCTCGAGGCCGCTGACAAAGGCGCGCAGCGGCGGCGCAGGCCCCATGCCCGGGCGGCATTCACCGCGCCTCGCTGCGGGCTCGGGGGCTCCTGTCACTCCTGCTTGTTTAATGTCCAACTTTATTGGAACCGAAGCTCCGGTGGCGGCCTCTGCTCTGAACTTTAGCCCCTTTCATTTACTTTTCACGCAGCGCTGCGGGGGCCCTGGAATAAGTCTAAGGGGGAGGGGGGGGGGGCAGCTCTTTCTTGCAGCGCTCTGAATTGAAATGAAAAGTTAGACGCTAGACGTACATCACCAGGAGAAGGAAGGCTGCTGCCATTTCACTCTGCAGTATGCCAGCTTTAATTAAAGCAGCAGTTAACTTTAGCTGAAGCAAACGTTTCTCAGGGCAGGAGGCGGCGTTGCCCGAGTTGCCCCAGCCCCCCCTCTCTCCCCCTGCGTGGGAACCCTCTGGGTTTGTCTGGACTGGAGTCTGAGGAGAGAGCGTTTTATCGGAAACCCTCTTCTGCCGATTATCCTTCTAATCTACAAAATACTCCTGTTTTTGTAAATCTGGGTTTTCTCTGCAGTGTTTGTTCAGCTACACTAGGGGGCGGTTTAGTGGGGAACGCAAATTGTTCTTTTTTTGGGCAGGTGGGAGTGCCTTCCTTCACTCGTGTAGATTTTAAAACAAGCATTTCAATACAAAAGGTCTCGCATTTGCGAGAGTTTAGGCTATTGGCTTTGTAAATGACAATGTCTTTTATTTCTCTGTTTTGATAATTAACACATAAAAGGCAATGCCATTTACAATGCCAATGGCTCAAACTCTTGTAAATGCGAGACCTATTTAATTTCAAAGAAGCGGCTGCTGTTGTTGTGGCCTGCTTGGAAAGTGAAAGCGCGCATGGCGCACTGAATGTTGCAGGAAAGCATGTCATGCCTGTAGGAGAAACTTATTAACCCCTTCGCTGCGGCTGTAATTCCACTGCAGCGCTAGAGGGCAGGTGGGGGCCGAGCGGCGCTCACATGCTCGTGACGGAACCGCTCCGTCACGAGCCTCGGTTGAGCTGTGCTCATGACGGTGCGGTTCCGTAATGGCCCCGCCCGCTCAATAGAACACGCCGCGCAGGCGCAAAATCAGCGCAGCGCTGGCGCGCCAAGCGGGCCATGACGGAACCGCTCCGTCATGAGCACAGCAAAAGCGAGGCTCGTGACGGAGCGTTTCCGTCACGAGCATGGAAGCGGTTAAAGAAAATAGTCCTTACAGTCTAAACAAGACCTGTGTCGCAAACAGAAGTAAAAGGGCCAGTCCTCATGGGAGGATACAAATGAAGACAAGGCGGTACTAAGGCGGGATTAACAAGCCTATTGATGAATCAGCAGCCAGCATTTCCGAAGGATGACACAAGCCAATGATAAATATGGGTGGAGAGTGGGCGGGGCTTCCGGTCCATACTCCAATATTGCAAGCATCGCAGAGCATGCACTGACCAGGCTTGACCTAAAAACTGGAGCTAAAAAGAAAAAAAATAGACTTTGGTAGTTTACAAGATGCAGCTCTGCCTGGGTACACACCTGTGAGACACCCTCCGACTCAGGGCTTTATCTGGGCTGGGTCCTGTCGGGGCTCAGACCAGTCAGTAATTAAAAACTCACTTTGAAATGGTTCTTTATCAGGACCTATATTCATGCCCTTTATTTTACAGGCAGATACTGATCGATTTCTCAACAGTGACTGAAAACATCCTTGAGGTAAACCAGTCAATAGTGCAGTCCCTGTTTATATTTGACATCTTTTACTCTATCTTGCATTACCTAAGATTATTTTCTTTTTCCAGATGTTGGGATTCTCTAGCAATTTCAAAGCAACATAGCCGGTTTACTGCTTACTATGAAATTAATCACCCCCCGGTGTCTGGGTGCGTCCAGTTTGTGGATGGGTATTTCTGACTGGGCACAATTGAAAGCTTTGGATTTCAGGCTGAGACAGCACACATTTTTCACAGTGCATGGCACGGGTTATACAGGTGGATGGACTACAAGCACATCCAATACTTGGCCTCTCTGCGGAATACACGGAGCAATGGTCAGCTCAAATTATGGGACAGTGTGACAGAGATCAGCAGATACCAAAACATGGAAAGCGGCAAAGTAAAAGAAAATACAGTGCTTACAGGTGGGTGGGTGGGTTTTGTGCGTGCGTGTGTGTGTGTGTTGGGCTGGTGAAGCAGAAGAGATGAAAGTAAGTATGTGCAGATGGAGAGTGGGAAAAGACTTGAAGAGGAAAGGGGTGTGAGATGTGAAGATCAAGGATTTTAAAAATATGCCAGGAGAAAAGGATGCGTGTCTGACAAAATGAAAGACTGCAGAGGACAGTGGAGTGAGTGAGAGAGGGAGTTCAGGACTAAAAGACACTCAGAACACCACTACCCATTCCAGGGACCCCAGGAATGTTTAATTCACGGTCTCATATTTTCTGAATTGAAAAATCATTGTTGTTGATCATTTATTTGATTCTGCTAACAAGCACTGGCAAAGCGAATAGGTCTGTTTTGTTTTAGGCATATGTTTATTGTTGTAAGATAGGCCTCGAGATCTTCAAATATTATTCAACTGCTGCACTGTGCGACGCGCAGGACTTTAGCTTACATGCTTCAACCCCATAACTGTGTCCGTCGGGCGCACTACCTCCCCAGTACCTCTGTTGGCCATTGACCAACAACGGGGAGGGGATCAAACCGGGTCAATGGGAGTCCCTTTGCGATGGCTCACATTGACCTTGGTTTGATCTATTCCTGTTGCGGGCACTAGGCCCAGCCACACACGTAGTACAGAGTTTTTAGCAACATAAGTGGGGCAAAGCTGGGTGCAGGTCAGGAATTTTGCTGATTCTTTCGGATTCTGGAAGTTTCCATAACAAAAATGTTAGGAAAATGCATGATTTCAGGTCAAATTTGAGGTTTGTAGGGCATGGTGAGTAAGAAAGCCTCAGTCGTCCATGCATGGCACACCACCCTACAAATCCCCTGGTTGTTTAGTTTTCAAAAATGTCTGTGGTTCATAGGTTTGCGCAAGTGGCGCCACAGCACGGATCCAAAACCGCAGCTACCCCTGCTGCTTACCTATCAACGTAGCGCTGTAGGGCCTTTTATGTCATGGTCTTGTTGGCCACCCACATAATTTGTGTACTGTTATCAGGGGACATGTGAGAACTTAGGGTGGTAGGAAGTTTCTGGCTCCTCGCAGATCCAGAAATTTCCATCACAGAAATGTAAGGATTTTTTTTTAAAACAAAGTTTGATATATCAATAGATTCTGAGTAAACAAACCTGGTGAGAGCCATACAGCTCACCCTACCCTGGATTCCCCCAAGTGTCTAGTTTTAAAAAATGTGTAAGGTGTGTAGGTTTCCCTAGGTGCCGGCTGAGCTTTGCCCCAAAATCCACAGCTAACCACTTTGCAAAAAGAGGGTTAGTTTTGTGTGGAAAAATGTGATGTATCCATGTTGTGTTTTGTGCGGTTTCTTGTCACGGACACTAGATCTACGCACACAAATGAAGTATTATTTTTATCAGGAGACTTAGAGGAATGCTGGGGGGAAGCAGGTTTGTGGCTCCCTGAAGATTTCAGCACTTTCCATCACCGAAATGAGAGGATTTTAAAATATTGGTTGTTTTTATTTTAGTCCAGGTTTAAGGTTTGCAAGGGATTATCAGTATAAAAAATGAAGACAGTCCCACAAGTCACCCCACCTTGGATTACTCCAGGTGTCTGGTTTTGAAAAATGTGCAAGTTTGCTAGGTTTTCCTAGATGCTGACTGAGCTAGGGCATAACATCTACAGCGAACCACTTTGCAAAAAAATGGTCAGTTTTTAGTGGAAAAATGTGATGTATTCAGGTTGCGTTTTGGACATTTCCTGTTGTGGGCATTAGGCCTATCCACACATGTGAAGTATCAATTTTAACGGAAGACATGTGGGTGAATAGAATAGTAGAACATGTGTTATTAACAATTGGATTTTGCTGTCTTTCTAATTTAAGCCAGTCTGTAAGAAAGATCTTTTGAAAATACCCTCTAAAATAAATCATATGCTTTACAGGTACCCACTAATTCAGAGATGTACATGGAACCACAGCTTCGATACTCCATTTATTGTACCCAGTTAGAAATATATAGGTGTACTTGATACCCATTTTTCACTCTACCTATATCACCATATGAATTGGTCTATTCTCAATACATAATGATAAACAATTGTACGGTACTGCTCAGTTGTTTGCTCTGGGTACCTTGAGTTCTTGGAAAACCTACAAATCCTATATATCCCTACAACTAGAAGGGGTCTAGCGGACATAATGGTGTATTGGTTTTGTAAATAGTCTATTGTGACAAAGTTTCGTATGAAAAGGTTGACACAAATGACAGATTTCATTTTTTTTTTTACTCCTCATTCAATATGTCCTTATTTCAACAGTTAGTTGCTATAGGAAAACCACGAGGGATCTACACACATGACCCCTTGTTAAATTCAGAATGTTGTCTACTTTTTAGAATTCTAAAAGCTTTCCTGGATCGCTTATGGTTTTCACACTTGTTCACACTTGTTTCCACCACGAACTGGAAGTAGGTTGAATGCACAAAAAATAAGAAAAATGGGCTTCTAAATTGTGGTAAAAAAGTAGATTTTTTTTTTATACAGCTCTGCATGTTGCTGAAAGCTGGGAAGATGTTGACTTTAGCACTGCAAACTGTTAGTTGAAGCCTTTTTTAGGAGAAAAAAAATCTAACTTTTGCCTAGAGCACTCTTTCTCTATTTGTTCCCCAGAACTCAAAATGTTGTTTTATATTCTACCTATTTTCTCGGTCCCCTTCAGGAGAATCCACACACCCTGGATACCTTTGGAATCCCCAGGACATTGAAAAAAATAAGCAGTGGAGGCCCCTCAGAAGGGGTTAAGCTGCACCCTTAGTTTTACTTAGGTCATGCGTGACTTGTGCTTCTTTAGTATGCCCCTTTGACGACCCCCACCTTTGTCATTCCACTTAAAGGGACTAAGGGTCTTTGCAGGGCTGGGCTATCAGCCCACCAATGCTGGTTGTATTGCTCTTCTGAAGACTAACACGAACGCCCTGGATGGGTTCCCATTATTTTGCAGGTCACAGATTTCTCAGTCCTTGTTCGGCTATTTGTGGTCGACTCTTGTCAGTTGCATTAATCGCATCAGAAAGTTAATAATTTAGTTAAGACTTGAGGAATGTTGTCGAAATATTTTTGTTATGCCATTTTTATGATCTGGCTTGACAGCGCAGCTTTCGCTTGACAATTATCGGAGCATCAGTAGAGAAGGGCTTTAGCTCCGCCCATATGTTGGGAGCCAGGAGTATATGTTTTGATTGGGCAGACGTTTTGGTGCTTCCACTAAAAAAGGACTAGCCCTCCCTGCAGCGGTGATCATTTTGTTTGTTTATCCACCTGCCTAAGCTTGAGCTTTCATAGGCACACTTGTAATGCTATTAAAGTGTGTTTGATAACTAGATAGGGTTTTTGTTCCTCTGGCAGCAGCACAGATGGGTGAAGGGCAGTCATTACCCTGCTTGATTTTTTAGGTCTCGCTTGACAGAGCATCTGTCACTTGCCATTTTAACATACACCACTATTATTCTAAATGTCTTTGCTTTTACACAAATACATATCTATCCCCTTGATATTTACTTGTAAAGGTTCACATTACAATGCAGTATTACTTTAAAGCCAGACATATTAACATGGCCAATGCTTGTATATTATGGGTTCGTCATTGTCAATTTAAGGAGGAATAAAAAAAATTGGAATCCTGAAATTTTCATATTATTTATTGGTGCATTTCTTCATAATCCTTCATGTTCAGATGCACCCCATTATGAATGCTGTGTCCATGGAGACCTGTAAAACTTTCTCTAAACTAATGTTGAATTGGTCAAGATTAGCTTTCGTGCTCACTAGTTCACGTGATGTCGTCCCGCACAGCGGTCAGGGCAGCCAGATCCTAAGGTATACATTGCACTCGGTTCTGCACTTGTATCCTTCTTAGGGAAGGGCCTAGACTTATTGCAAGCTTCAATGTGGGTAATCTGCCCACTTACAGAACCTATAGTAGAATTGTAGGTTTTAAGATCTAACTAGCACAGCATTGCAGCACCTGAACGGCACTGTCCTGGGCTCAACAAAACCTTAGCCCATCCTTTCTCCAAGTAAGCAGGTAAATAGCTTATGTATTTGGTGTGGCATATTCGTTTTTGCACTTTGGACTGTATGATAAAAAAAACAAGAAGCAGCAAAGAAAAAGCCATTAGATCTGGCTTTAAAGTGTCCACGCTTGCAAACACAGGTGTTCTTGAGTGGGTGCATGCGCAAATGCTAATTAGTATATTAAACAGATGCCCATTGACTTGTAAAGGGAGCTCGCAGAAAAGGGGTCTCCTCACTGCTTAGAATGTATATAGGAGATAAAGAACTGAATTTGACAACCAGTGTGGTGATGCAGGTCTACTTTCCAGGGTACTTCTCAGTAATCCAATGGAGGCACTTTCTAGAGGGTGGAAGGATACACCGAACAGCCAATACCATGCTGTGAGACAGTACTACTTCGGTTGGAGCCAAAGTCCATTCTATGTATAAAGTAGTGGTAGCGATAGCTTTCCAGATATCTGCGTTATAAAGCCAGGCCCAAAATGTGTACTTGTTTAAACAATCTTTGGCAAAGTCAATAAATCAAAAGCAAAGCCAATAAGTCTCATGCTTGTTTGCAAAGTGTTAAAAATGGTAAAAGAAATAAAAATCGAAATACTGGAGGAAATGCAAACCGTTATCTTAAGGTATCTTAACCGTGTATACCGGGCCAAATATTTTCAATCTTTATACAACATTTGTTACATTTTTTTCTGACGAAGCTCTACAAATAATCTAAAAAGCATATTGCACGTGTTCAAGCTCAAAAATAAGAGGGCAAGTTCCATATACTTAGGAACAGAACAGCTTTCTAATAAAGTTTCATAATTTACAGGAACATTTTTGATTTACTATAAATTGAAAAATGCTTCAGCAATTTGGTGTTGAGCAGTAGTTCAGTGAGCAAATTCATGGGCACTTGGATGAACGAAATTGACTGGGAAAATGTAAATTTTCCAACGTATGCTGAGTGGGTGCATAGGCCAGCCTATGCACCCACTCCCAGTGCCACATATGCAACCCGTGTGTGCAATGGATGGGCTTTCATGCAACATGTAGAAAGTAGGTAATAATAGAAAACCAACATAATAAATTCTGCTCTTTAGTCGAATCTGACAAAAAATATGCCAGTTGCAGTGTTTTTACTGAGAAGGAAAACGTAGAGAACAGAGGGATAGGGATTTGAGGCGGAGAAGAAGCGTGTGGGAGGCAGGAAAGAAAACACAAGCTCTCCCATGGGGAGCAGAAAGAACAAGCATTTACAATGCAATGGTTTTGCCTTTGTTAAAGTTAGAGCTATTGGCATTGCTCTTGACATTATTTTTATTTATGTTTTTTTAACATAAATAAATGGCATTGTCATTTACAATGCCAGTAGCTTAATCTCTCGCAAATGCCACACACAAACACCCACACAGAGCCCCCCCACACACACACACACAGAGCCACCCCCACACACACACCCACACAGAGCCCCCCACACACACAGCCACACAGAGCCCCCCACACACACAGCCACACAGAGCCCCCCCACACACACAGCCACACAGAGCCCCCCACACACTGCGAGCCCCCCCCACACACACTGCGAGCCCCCACACATTGCAGGCAACAGAGGCACATAAACAGCTCTTAGGCGTAAGGCATTCTGAATCATAATTTGAGTAAGCTGAGGTGGGGTTGCTTTTGGAGAATTGAATGCTAGGAATGTCATTCTATTGTAGAAGACCAAGGCAAAAAAAAGTAGAAATAATATTTCAACAACAATAGAAAATGTAAGGGAAATATATTTGGAGTTTCAAGATCATAGTTCTGACCTATAGAGAGAATATTTCAACTAGGAAGTTAAGCTACTTTGTTTAAGGATATCCAATTCCCTAAATTAACACTTTAGAAAATACTGGAATAAATAAATAAAGAAAAAGCTGCAGAGCCAGTTGGTTTTCTGGAAAAGATATACTAGTTATTAGAGGAATAATGAGTTACTGTAGTTCAAGAAGTTATAAACACAATTTGTCTCTCTCTATGTGTATCTATCTATATATATATATATATATATTTTTTTTTTTTTTTTGAGAGAGAGATATATTTTGTATTACTAGCATCATAAAAGTATGTTTGGCATTGACTTACTAAAATGTGGAGAAGCGTACAGTCAAGTACACAAAATCGTAGGTTTACACTGATACAAATGACACAAGTCGAGTTGTGCATGTGAAGTGCAGTGTTTTCAAAAGTGTGCTTTGCGACATTCCTAACAAAAAGATAAAGATCTGCCTCAGCATGAGGGTGGGTGTTGCCCAGGATCCTACATAGAGGTGCCTGTTGCCTACAAAGCCTGGGTCATTTCTCGCCTCCTACATGCATTATTTTTATGATTTTTCAGTGATTCCAAGTTTTCCATACATGCTATAAAGCATAGACTGCATAAAATGCGGAACATGGAATTGTTTAGGAAAGGGGTAGAGGGTCAAACAATGGAATGGAATTCCTATAAACGACCCTTCGCTTGGGTAAGTAACGCCATAGGCTGGCAGATAAAGTCTCTGTACATTTTAACCTTTATGAATGTGCAATCCTACAAGTTTAGAAAGTGCACACGTTCTATTGGCTAAAATATGTAATTTGTGAACAAGTAATAATCTCAGCTTTGACATAATTCATGTGAAGTGTGGGTCAGGAAACCAGTGCCATTTGCCCAATATATAGGTCGTAGCTATTGCTTTGCCGAGTTTTCCCTTGTAATCTGCGCTTCGAAATAGTGACTCAGAGAAAATGAAAGTCAGCTGCCATATTAAACTTGTACATCTCAAAATAGCACTACAGAATACTCACCGGTCTGAGGACTCTCACCACCTCCTTGAGGACCCCTCCACGTTCCGCACCGAACACAGCACCAGCGTGCAGACCACAGCATCCGCGGAGCCGCTGGCCACCGTCGACATGTCTTCCCCAGACGCCACGAGGAAGCGCGTGAACCGGACGTGGGCAACTTCCGCACAGCTGATTTCAAAGATCACAAGTACAACCATCTTTAAAGCCAAACCCCTCATGTGCAACCTCTTCTAGCTCACCTACCAGTCCCAAACATGAACTGCCATACAACCTCCACTCACTAGTGACAACACCCAACTCCTGATAACTTATTCGACCATATTACTGGAGTGAAGGCATGAAATGGTTTGCTTTAGTGCCTAAGACTACTTCCAAAAACACTGCACTAAGCCCTAACCTTTGGGTCTGGAGTAGTGTTGCCCATCATAAAGTGCTTCAACGCACTGCCAGGGGGGAGTATGAGCTATAGAAATGAATGGCACTCCTTAGCATTGCAGGAACACCATCAGCAAATGCCTGAAAAAACTCAGACAGCTGTACCATTGCCCAGAGTAGGATTCTGGAAGCAAAATGGAATCAAAAAGTCATTACCCAGATTTAAACAGTAAGAAAATCAACCCCTGCCATAGAACACCTGCAAGTGAAGCAATAGTTACACAGCAAGGAGTGCAAGCTTGCGGAGCAATTGCCTTACCGTAGCCTTCAGTGGTGGGGCTTCGGAAGCAGCACTTGGCTCTCATCTGCATTTTTAACACTCACTGACCTGATCCAATGATTGGCGAAAGCAACATTCCTAAGCCCTTTCCACTTGTGGATGAGCAGAACACAAGCTTAGCAGATTTTTTTAAAATAAACACGTTATGGGTGATATGGTTTACAATAACTAGAAACGATAAGGGTAGCTCATTGGAGATAATGAAACGGTCCAACGATACAGGTTGGCACAAGGAGCTGCAAGTTATGACTTGTGCAAAAAGCCTCATCGACTTCAAAGAAAGTAGGCCATCCAAGTCAAAATGCTCCACTAAGGGCCCCCAACTCTTCCGGTATCTACTCAAACCCCATATATTTTCCATGTAATTAGGGCTTTAAGTGGGCCGGGTCTCGGCTGTGTTCCGCACCGGCAGTTTTACAAAGCAGGTGCCGAGTGCAGTTCCTATCGGAAGGTAGATCACCCGACAGTGATCTGAATCAGCAATGGGGCAGGAGGGGTGAAGGGCAGAGATTAGGCTCTAAATGCAACAGGTCTACGGCCTTGGAGCCGCTGCATGGACTCCTGCGGTCCAAGATGAGCAGCTTCTAGATATCTCAAGCCCACCATAAATAGAATTACATATTTTCAACATCCTTAGTTGGGCGTTCGTTATTTCACAGTTTCAGTACTGAAGCATTTTCAATATTATTTACAACAGTTGTTATGCAGCCAACAACCATTGACAAAGCCAATAGTCCTGGCATGTGTACTGTCAGTTGTATTGTATCTGGTTGCAGTAATGCAAAGAGGAAGTAAAATACCAGTCGGGAAACATTTTGGTAATAGTTAGGTTGTGTTTAAGCCACACCCCTGATAATACAGGCAACCGTCCTCGGAGACCCCCCTCCAGTTTATTTAAACCACCTGAAGGCCTGCATATTTGTGCACGTGTCTGTTCTCCGTATGCGGGGCTTTGCAGCAATCCCAGTAGCTTGCAATGGGTCCTAGTCAAGCGGTGCGCCAGCACTGAGTGCAAGTGCCAGTATTTCCAGAGGGCGCTCGAGAGACGGCCCAGCGCAAGGTCGAGGCTACCGACTGCCCTGAACGACCAGCCTCTGGACTGCGCATATTCCGTTTAAAGTTGTATGCCTTGGTCTCCCTCCATTTCATGCCAGCTATAGTTTGGGTTCCTCCACGTTCATCCAGTGGGTAGGCGCCATATAGTGGTACTCGCCGCAGCGTCAATGGCAATGGTCAGACATTCTCGAACGTTCCTTCACTTGGAGACCTCTGCTGGGGCCCCGAGATCAGCGCCGTTCACCGAGGGCCCCTAAAGCAAGGCAGGGGCTTTGATTAACCTGTAAGTGGGAGCCCCATGGCAGGCTCTGGCTTAGATCAGGCTCAGGGGCCCCGTTACAGAGCGAACCGCAGACGCCGGGCCACCGACCTCGGGCAGCACCCACCCCCTCCCAAAAAAAAAAAACAGGCACCACACAGCGACTTTGAGAGCTGCTGCGCCGTGCAACATCGAACAGTTTAAATGACTGCGTTTACCTTTCCAATTCCCTTGCAAACGAAAGTCGGTGCCGAGCAAAGATTAAGACAATGTGCCATCGTCTGCACCAACCATACATGCCAGCTTCCAGATTTAGACTGCAGACGCCCGGTTTTAAAGGCAGAATACATGTCATTTTTACCTTCCTCAAGTGTACAACTACCTCTACTCCAAAGAAATTGGATAGAAATACAATTCCCATTTCTCGGCTTCACCACCTTTCTAGAGGTTCCAAAGTGTTGGGTAGCATTACCATAGTGTAACCTGGAAGACGGGTGCCGGCTCAATGGCGGAACAGATTCGGGGGCGTTCCCGGCTTTTGGCTGACGTCGCGTGACGTAGCCAAAAGCCAAAAATTCTCGGGAACGCCCCCGAATCTGGTCCGGCATTGACTGACAGGCCCGTCTTCCAATGGTTAGCCTCCATTTATGGAGCTAGCCAATGAAAGACGGAGGCCGTTCCTGTCTCCCGTATACATCTCAAGAGGTTTTCGCCTGCGCGAAAAAGATGCACAGAGCGCATCTTTTCGCCAGGCAAAACCTAAAAAGTAGTTACCTGGTGTCAGCTGTGGGAAGACAAGCCATTCAATCAAAAGGCTGGTTAAGAAGTTTTACAGGGGAGGGACAAATAAAAGAAGAGTAAGGAAAGCCATTGAATAAGAAGCAAGGGAACCCTGCTGGCAGGAAAACCAACACATGATGACCTGACCTGACCGAAACCAACTCCAAGAATTGATATTGTGCACTATGTTTTCAAGGGCTCAGCCGTCTGTAGGCGCGACTTGAAAAAGAAAGTATATTTATGCCAGTGGATACCAATGCCCATTTCCGAGAACCATCTGGAAATAACACGGTGACAGGGGCTGCAAGTGGCCACTGGGCCATACTTTGAGTGTCATAGCACTAGACCTGCAAGCTTTGAGGTTCGAATCCCAGCAGGGCACATTCGGATATTCATCCTTTCTAGGTTGATAAAAAGTAAACTATGTTGGATTGAGGCATAATGTGTACTTCAGGCAACTTCACCTCAAAGATGGGAATGGCGCTGATTGGGGCAATACATGGTTTTCAAGCAGGAGCACTTTGGCACTGCTATGTGCAGGGCTTTAAGTGGGCCGGGTCTCCAGGGGTCTGAGCACCGGCAGTTTTTTAAAAGGGGCCTCGAAACGGGTCTCTATCGGGCTCTGTTTTGAGCCCTGGCACAGACGGTCCGATTTTTTTCCGGACTGCAGTGACAGCAGACCGCCTGATAGAGACCCATTACGAGAGAGCAGGCACATCGATGTGCGCTGCCCACACTGCTCACTTCTCACTAGCAGAGAAGTTACGGCATGACGTCATGGCAGGTGAGGGTTGTGGGAGAAGGGAAATCCTTTTAAAGAGTTTTCTTTCTGGATTTCCCTTCTGGATTTCCCTTCTCTTTCTGAAACGCAAGAGAAGCAACATAGTGGTAGGTTCACCAGGGCTTTAATTGGAAGCGTTTTCAATATTATATGTAACAAGCCATAGTTGCAGCTTATTTATCTGATGCAACTAATAACAATTGACAAAGCCAATAGTCCTTACTTGTTGTAGGTACGATGTTACTTCTTGTATCACATACCTGGATGCAATGGCAAAAACAGCAAAATACAAGTCGGGCGGCACACTATGCTAACACATATTTTTAGCATAAGTGTTTTAAAGCCACGCCCCCAATTATACTGCCACGCCCCTTTGAGAGGCCCCCCAGTTTTTTAATCCCACTTAAAGCCCTGGCTATGTGTAATGCTGTTTACACTCTAGTTGATGCACGTACACGCACCCCCAAATCCGCAGGCCAGGCGTGGCCTGCGGGGCTAAATAAAAGGGAGGCGTGTGCTCGTGCACGTCACTTCCGACTGGCACTGTGTGTGAGCCTGAGTCGCTGCCTACTGCGCGTCCTACCCCTGCGCATGCGACTGGGCGTTAGCCAGGCCTGCATTTGGCTAGCCACACACCAACACCACACTATGGAAGGGTTTGCGAGTAATTATGTGTTGGTTGTTTTGAGTTTGTTTTAGAAAGGAAAAAAGCATATTTTACGATTTTTCCCTCCCAATATTTGTAATGGTCTGGACTTAAAATGCAAACCAGCTCGTAAAAAAGTGCCATGGTGGCAGCCCTACCACAGTGAATGTATTCCCTCGCGCACAGGGCACTATACATTGGAGGACATCTCTTGTCCATTCGTAGACACGGACCATTCGTTGCTTAAATCTAACTTCAGCCTCCCGGGGCACCATAACGGCTCCCCCGGGGTACTATCTGTCACTGACAGCTCAATAAACATGGATCCCTCCATGGGGCACTGGCAGTGCGTGGAGCCGCCTAGCGCGGGGCCGAAGCGCTTCCGCCTCTCTGCTTTGATGCCTCGGCTCCTAGGGCCGGGGACCACGCCAATGAGCTGCTTTATAACTCCACTGTGACCTCGAGGCTCATGGGTGGGTGGACAGCTGGTATCCAGGCTGCGGGAGGAGGATGGAATGCCCTCGCGCGCACTGGCATACATAGAGCTGCTGAGCACAGCGAATTGTGTGAAATGGGAGGGCTCTTTGAGCATTTCCACGATTTCTGACCTCCACTAGAGGTGGTTTATGCGGCTGTACCGTGGGCATGTCTTTAAAAGACCGGTGCGCCAAAGAATCACGCATCAATCTTTTGTATACAATGCTCTAGGGCCACTCTAGTTAATGCATCGAAATGTCAAGGTTGTGCAGCCGTAGAGGTGCGCGAAATTGTGAATGTATTTTTCAAGCATCCCTTGACAAGATCTGTGAAAATTTTTGCTTTTTTCGCTAAATTGGTGCAGCTTTCGCACAAAATTAAGGCATTTGTGCAATGCGTGGCTATATATTCATTTAACAATAGTAAAATAGTACTGCTTTTACGATCTGTTATGCACCGAAACGTTCAGTTTCTCTGCTGTGCCATGCCATTGTGTATAGAAAACCTACAAAAACGTGTACTTGCAAAGACAAATTCTGCAAACATTTTCCATTGTGCTTAGGGGAACTCGCAAAGTAAAATTCTGCATATATTCACCGACTTAGTTGGTTGCAATATTGAAATTGAAATTGAAAATAGTTTTGCGAAAAATGTCTAGCAATTTTTTTTTTTTTTTTGCTCAGGTGAAGTCGAATAAGGAAATTCAGAAAAGTTGTAAAGGGTGTACACTTTAGGGAAGAAAACTTTTCAAGATCACATCCCATCTTTTGAACTGAACCAGCTGGTGTAAACTCATTTTTCACAATTTCCAGACGCTGCTTTGCAAATAATCCAGCCAACACCACCCTCTGTGTCGCTTTGCAGAGGGTGATGCTAAGCACGTGCGCTGGCAGAATGCACTTGGTAGGTTGGCCGTTAATAAACCTCCTGAGCAGAGAGAGACTTTAAGGTCAAAGCCTACCAGACTGCACAGTTGAAAAAAGACGTCTTGGGGGTATTCTTATAGCTTCACTCGGAACCCATTGCTTACCATTCATTGTCTTTGTATTGTGATTTGTTACTCCGATTTGATTTCTTTCTATTTGCTGGCTTTAGTTGTTTTTAGCTTTCAATCATGTTGTTGTCCCTCTCTGACTCCTTCCTTCTATTCCACAAAGACGCTCTTTCCATGATCAGGCCTTTATATTTTGTTCTTATCTTGTCAAATTTGCTGTACATTCAAAGACCGGATCAATTGTCAGGCTCTGGCTTCTAAGGGAGATTGTAACATATATCCCCTCACTTTGAAGTAAGAGAAAAAAAAAGTAAAGAACAATTTCATGGATACTGGGGGTGGGAAAGGAATTTTTTTTTTCTAGCACACTACAACATTTAAATGTCCGTAAATGAACTGTACAAACGTTCACATCACTCTAGTATCCTCTCCTCCAAACTTCACCACTCCACTTTACACCACTCTTCTCTACTATTCTTCTCCTATCTATGCCACTCCTGGACACTCTACAACAGTGTACAGTACACCATGCCACATTAATCCACTTTACGACCCTCCACTTTATGCCCTTTATCTCTGCGCCCCTCCATTCTGCGCCCCTCCTCTCCATGATCCACTCTATGCCCCTCCATTGTGCTCCACTTCGCTCGGCTCCACTCGACCCTATGGCGCTCTACGACACTCGACCCTATGACGCTCTACGACACTCGACCCTATGGCCCTCTATTCTCGACTGCAAAAAACACAGTTGATGGACAGAATGCAGAACAATGTCTTACATTCACCCCAGTACAAAGATCTGGGCCTAAATCCGTCGTTTTTTTGCACTCCACACCACCCTAGGTCAGACAATGGCTATATGCAAATCAGCCTTGACCCTGTGCCACACTCGACGGCATCTATTTCACACTACAATGCTCTACGCTACCACACTCGACGGCAAACTATTTCACACTACAATGCTCTACGCGACCACACTCGACGGCAAACTATTTCACACTACAACGCTCTACGCTACCACACTCGACGGAAAACTATTTCACACTAAAACGCACTACGCTACCACACTCTACGGCAAACTATTTCACACTACAACGCACTACGCTACCACACTCGATGGCAAACTATTTCACACTACAATGCACTACGCTACCACACTCGATGGCAAACTATTTCACACTACAACCTTCTACGCTACCACACTCCACTTCACGCTACAATGCTCCACCCTACTCTACTTCACAACACTCCACTTCATGACCCTACAATCTAATCCACTACACTACTCTCTAATCCACGACATTCCCCTCTAATCCAAGACTTTCCACGACACTCCCCTCCGTGGAACTCCACTTCACAGCAGTCCACTTCATAACACTCCTCGACAGTCTTCGCTGCTCTCTGCTCTGCTCCTCTCCGCCTAGCTACACTCTGCCCGGCTCCTTTTGCGGGTCTGGATTGACAGCACAGCTATCCGCAAGAAATATTGATACTAACTATTTAAAATATACATGATGCTTTGACTCTCACTTTCTCACCTCAAGCTATTGGCTAATTAGTGTGTCCTTCTACTTTACAGCGTGTGATTCAATTGGAATGCATGAGGCTCTATTTTACAGCTGAAAAATGCAGCCATTGGCCACACTGTGTCACATCCAGTTCTCATCTCATGCAGCACATGAAAATAGCATTATTGAATGCTTATGTTTGCATGTGCTTGTACATCAAAGCCAGAACTTTTGTCCTGAAATGTGTTCAGCATTGGAGCCAAGGTCATTGGTGCAGCAGTGGCTAAGACTTAATTCCTTCTTCACCCTCTGCAGAGAGTTGTGTGTGTCCACGAGAAAACACTAGCTACATTCCTGGCTTTATTTATGATAACATCTGTCATTTGAAGCCCTCCTGAGATGCATAAGGGAAGTGCAAACATCTGTAGTATTGGCATTTGTTTAAATTATTTTAGCATTTTAAGCTCTTTACCGAAGGTCATACCTTAGTCAGCCAGTAAAACGCATGGTTCTATGTACAAACATTTTCGTATTTTACACAAATGCAAGCCTTTTGTACCACAGCTGCAGGTCAAAAACGGATTTCAGGTTTGCTGTTCTTCATTGCCACTTTACTTCTAATTTAGTGCAAAGAAATATAATGTAATTTACCCAATAATTTGGTGTATGGAACAAGTAACAATACTGCTGTGGTGAGGATCTTGCAGGTATGAGTATCTATGCGTGTTCCTAATCAAATGCGATATAAAAAAATATTTAAAAAAGAAACTGTTTATCCTACCCAAGTAAGAGGCCTGTCATATTATTTCAACTGCGTTTCCATATAGACCTGGAATTGTCTTACTTTAAACATTAAACAAATGGTCTGCCCTCTTCTGGATCGTAACTGCCCCTACCAACCAGTCATCTGGGCATCTAAATCCAACGGATAAGTCTCTACCAACTGAATTGAGAGCACATTTGCAGTAGTTGTTTACATTTGAAATAGTATCTAATGTATTGGAATACAAGATCTCTCTAGGCATTGGAATGTATCAATTAATGGTGGGCTGAACTCGCGGAATTTGACTTTGCGGAATTCCGTGGAGTTATAAAACAACTCTGAGGTTCTGTGGAGTTCCGCCAATGGCCGTAAATAGGCACATCGCACTGCTCACACTGATTAAGTGCCGGGAGCGCGTTCCGCGCTGAAAAACTCCGCAAACTGTACCACGCGGCACAGCTGCTAGAGTTGATTTTCTGCGGCGATAGAACATTTTCTACTAGAGTGTTATGATCGCTAACGGTTCTGAACGCCCGTGCGGTACAAGTCTCACCAGTTGTCCTTTCAGTGACTGAAAATCACGCATGAGGATGCAGAATCTGTCGCCAACTTACCGTTTTGGTGCACACGCAAGCAAAAAGCCACTGCGCAGCGATTGGTGGAATTTGGCTGGAACTCCATGTTACAGCAGTAATGTTAACTCCTTCCTTGCTGCCATCGGCCATTGGCCAAAGGCAGCACTACCTCCCCAGTGCCGCCGTCGGCCAATGGCCGACGTGGCCCCGCCCGTTTTGCGGAAGTGCCGCACTGCGGGAAAATCGAGGCCGCAGTAAACTGGTTAAATCCAAAATTCTGCCAGTGGAACAACATATTTCGTCCACCCCTAGTTTCAATGAACACCCAATGAATAGCATGATGGTGAGAGAGAAATACACTTACGGACTGCTTGAAGATGTGGTTGATAATGCCTTAAGCCAGTGGCTGAAAAAGGATGATTCAAATAGACAATTGGTAAAGCGGCTGACCCGCAATCCACTTTATGTATATTGGAAATATTGTAAGAATTGTAAACAAATGCGCTCACTTGAGGGACTCTACCAGCTAAACCGTCCTAGAGTGTACCTTTATTAATACCTCCATAAAACAACTTCTACAAACTACATCAGTTGATGCAGATCAGAATTTACAATAGAGTAATAGTTTCACAAGTGCGATAATCTCATGATTCTGAATGTTTACAGGTAAACAGAACTAATCCCCTAAAACAACAATATAGTGACCAAACATTATAGTGATGAACAAACCTACTAGGCAGATATGAATCGGAGCAACTTACACATCATAGGTGGTTTAAAGTTCATTATTTTGAGCATATGGTAAAATGTAGATGTAGTATTTGTATAGCGCACCGAATCGACCCCCGAAGGGGTATCTCAGGCGCTTGTACGCATACCGCTGTGGAACCCTTCCTGGCTTTTTCCCTGTGAAGTGCCCACTCCTGGGCACCCCCAAGGTGAAGCCAGGCATCCTAGCCTTGTTGGGGCCGTTGTGGAGATTAAGCAAGCTATTGCCCAGAGTTGAAGTGTGGGACCCATGATAAGAATGGGCACTGAGGCGAGAATTATCAGGTCCGATGAAATTGAGCCCAAGACCCACCGAGGCGAGAATTGAACCCTGGTCCCGGGCCAGACCTCTGCATCAGAGTCTGCCGCTCTAACCATTGAGCCACACTTCTCCGTGCAGAGGCTATCACTAGGTGCAGTGGAACCAGGGCCTAGGCTTCGAGGGGACCATTGCATCCGAATGATAGCTATCTTCTACTGCACGACCAGGGAGTAGGAACGAAGGCCCATTTTGCAAGCTAGTATTCACACCTCAAGCACCTTGCCAGGCCACAGATATGAGTACCAAATGTATTTATGGGAAGTGGCAACAAAGAGAAATCCAAGTTGGATGTCTGACCCAAGGGGAGAATGGTTTTAATGCGTATACAGCATACACTGGATTTGGGGTTACTCTTTTTGTGATCAAAAACTGAAGGTAGATAGGGGAGAGGAGTTGACCTAACTGCTAGGGCGGGCGAACTCGAATCTGGGGAACTGGGTTAGAATTTTGACAATGAAGTTGGACATCCTGTGATTCTGGGCAAACCACTTAATTTCCTGTGCCTAACAAAAATTAATGTGTCCTCATGTAACGCAACTGGTGCTATGTAAAGCACTCTGATACCCAATTCGGGTCAAGTTTGCGCTATATAAAACTATGTAAAATAAGTAGTTGCATGCCCGTCAGACTTGGCTGGGATGTAGGCCTCACACCTAGGAGACTTGGGTGAGAATAATGGCTTCCAGCTCGAAAGCTACAGTGATCGCGGGCAACTTGTGATTTCTTGTGTTGCACATCTCCCAAAATCTGGTGTACCTAGAGGTGATCCCATTTACAGAATGCTCTAGCCTGAGTGATAAGCTTGTTAATTCATCCATTCTCATGCTCTAGACACAGAGAGCAGGAGTGTGTGCAGCCCTAGCATGCTCCGGTGCTCGGGAGTAGTTATTGCATAGGAGCTGACATGGAACCCTGAGCCACAGAACTGAGATGACAGATGGAACTCTCCTTTGTACCCTGAGCCACTGAAGTGGACACCTGTAAGAGAGGACACTTCTAACAATTTTAAAGCTGCCAGAGCAAGCTAGGAGGAACAGGCTTAATCATTAACTAGCTCTCCTTGGGAGAACATGCTCTTTACAAATATGTTATGCTATGTTTTGTTATGTTATTGATGGAAAGGGGGATATTGGCAGATGTAAATCTACCACTGGCAAGCAGTCCACTAACACAATATAGGGCTCAGTACAGGTCTTAAAACTTTTCCCATGCTCATCTCTTGGTAGCTTCAGCCTTTGATACGGTTAAACACGAGAACCTGTTAGACCTCCTGAAACACAGAATGGGCTTATCTGGGGCAGTGCTAAATTGGTTCACCTCATTTCTCCAAAACCAGACACAACAAATTAAAATCAAGAACACCCTATCCAAGCCAGTCCCAGTGACCTTGGGGGTACCGAAAGGATCAACACTATCTCCAACACTGTTTAATCTCTTCCTGGAACCTCTAACGGAAATTCTACAAACCTCTAATGTGCAATACCACATGTATGCAGATGATACACAGCTTTACCTCAAAATACACTCCTTAGAGGACATCAAACTACTCAACACAGCTCTTAGAAACAAACAAACGTGGCTGGCAGAAAATCATCTTAAATTGAATGCCCTAAAAACTGAATTCCTGCTAATAGCCCCACCGGCCCAAATCCCGAAAGTGCAAGACTGGATCAAACCTATTACGGCGTTCAATGTACAACCGATCATTGCGGATTCACTGAAGTCACTTGGAATAACTTTAGACAGTAACCTCAACATGCAGAAACATATCAGTAATGCTACAAAGGTAGCCAACCTTCAGATAAACACATTGAGGAATCTAAAACCCTTCCTTCCACACAATGACTTTATGAAATTAAAGGAATCGAATCTTATAACTCGCGACTTAGCCCGAAGGCATCAAGGCGCCTAACAGAAAAACCAAGGGAGCAATAGAAAAGTAACTACGGGTACGCCCTTGCAAACAGCCATGTTTTCAGTGCTTTACGGAAACGCAGAACGAAAGGCTGAGCTTTAATTTCACATGGAAGGGTATTCCATAGCTTAGGGGCGATTGAAGAAAAGGCCCTACCGCCCCATCTGCTCTTACGGAAACGAGGTACCACAAGCAAGTTCTTTGAGGAGGAGTGTAAGAGTCTGCCCGAGACATAGGGGGCCAGCAGTTTCTTGACCCCTCCTGCACCATTGCCAGAAAGTGCACTATGAGTTAGGCAGAGCACTTTAAAGGTGATCCTCGCTTCAACAGGAAGCCAATTTAAGGCTTTTCTAGCTGCTGTTGATGACGCCAGTCTGGGAGCGTCCAGAATAAATTTGGCAGCCGCATTTTGGGCGGTCTGAAGACGCTGTGTTAGGCTCTTATTCATACCGATGTATAAGGCGTTACAGTAATCGAGTCGTGAAGCGACAAGTGCTACCACCACTTGCTTCCGCGCCTGGAGGGACAGGTAATGTTTTATTTTCCTGAGTATTTTGATGATCCCCAGCAGGTAGCAACAGTTCTATTTACCTGCAAAGTCATAGAGAGGGCAGGTTCAATCAATACTCCCAGATTCCGTGCTGACTCCGTGGGAGTGGGACAAGACCCCAGTGAAAGCGGCCACCATTCAGGTGACCAGATATTGTTGTTAGGGCCAAACACAAAGATCTCCGTCTTCTCCCCGTTCAACTTTAATGAATTGTAAATCATCCACTGTGAGACTGCTTCCATGCAGTTCCTAAAGTTGAACGGGGACGAGTAATCAGGGTGGGAGAGGGACACCAAGATCTGTGTCATCTGCATAGGAGACTACCTCCATCCCAAAAGATCTAACCAACTTGGCAAGCGGGGTCAAGTAGATGTTAAACAGGGTCGGACTTAATGCCGACCCCTGTGGGACCCCACATTGCACAGGTAGGGATGGAGATAGGAAATCTCTCAGCTTGACCCTCTGTACCCTCTGGTCGAGATAGGAGGCCAACAGACTCAAGGCCGCCCCTTCCACCCCTATCACTTTAAGCAGGCAGTACAAGCTCTGGTTATACCCAGACAGTGGCGTAACAAAACTTGAGGGGGCCCCCCTGCAAAGTACGTCGATGGGGCCCCCTCCCCGCAATGGCGGCTGGCGACATTTGAAAGTGGTGGGGCGTAAAATGTGTTTTGTAATGCACCACGGCCAGAGCTGAATATTTAGAAACTGGGGAACCAGGTTTAATTCTTACTTGAATTGTCAGTATTTCTGGTTATATCAGTTAATTTCACATGAGTCTATAGAAATAAATGTGACCATGTGTTATGTAACTGGTGCTCATAAAGTGCTCTATTATGTCGGGTCGAGTTTGTGGTATATAAAAACTGCAAAAAGAGGTTGAAAACAAACCCTTAACATAATGAATGACAAATAGATACTCATTTAGTGGCCGATTTGTACAAAGCGAAACCAGAAAACATTGATAAATCACGGGTACCCCCATTTAAATGGTGTGATCTTAGGCAAATATTTTATTTTACCAAAACTCAATTTTCTTCATTATCACGTATGCATGCATGCACTTTTAAATACAGGAGTTCAGAATATCAGTTGTACAAAAGGTGTGGCTAAAAAGCCAAAATATTATAAAAGCTTTACTGTCAGGTAGCTACACATAAAATTACTTGCAACTTAAATGTTTTTTTTTAATGATAGTGGCAAGTGCACTGTAGTACATTATGAAAGTCTACACTGCTGAGGTCTGTGTGTAATCAGACAGAGAGCCACAGAATTACAGCTTAGTGCAGTAGAGAATAGTTACTTGTGTATTTCTAGTGCCACAAGGTCAGTCTGTGACAGAAAGCACTGAGATTATGTAATTCACTTTTTAGTCAAGTCAAGTCAAGTCAGAAAATTTATATAGCGCGCTACATACCCAGAGGGTCTCAAGGCGCTTGAAGAGGGGTGGGGAATTACTGGTCAAATATCCACGTTTTAAGTTGCTTTCTGAATGCTAGGTGGTTCTGAGTAAGGCGAAGGTGAGTGGGAAGTGAGTTCCAGGTTTTAGCTGCCAGGTAGGAAAAGGATCTACCTCCCATGGTGGTTTTGTTGATGCGAGGTACAGTGGCCAGGGCTTGGTTGGATGATCGTAGCTGTCGAGAGGGGGTGTAGAAGGACAGTCGAGTGTTGAGGCATTCTGGTCCGATTTCGTAGAGTGCTTTGTGTGCGTGGGTTAGGAGCCGGAAAGTGATCCTCTTATTGACGGGGAGCCAGTGGAGGTTTTTCAGGTGACCAGAGATGTGTTCTTTGCGTGGGATGTCTAATATGAGCCTGGCTGAAGCGTTCTGGATTCGTTGGAGTTTTTTCTGGAGTTTAGCGGTAGTACCGGCGTATAAGATGTTTCCGTAGTCCAGTCGGCTCGTGACCAGAGCGTGGGTGACCGTTTTCCTAGTTTCGGTGGGGATCCAACGAAATGTTTTTTTGAGCATGCGAAGAATGTTGAAGCAGGATGAAGAGACGGCGTTGACTTGTCTATTCATTGAAAGTGAGGAATCCAGGATGACGCCCAGGTTCCGTGCGTGGTCCGTCGGGATGGGTGCTTTTCCAAGGGCTTCTGGCCACCAAGAGTCGTCCCAGGCAGAGGGGGAGGTGCCTAAGATAAGGACTTCTGTTTTATCTGAGTTCAGTTTCAGACGGCTGTGTTTCATCCATTCGGCTACTTCTTTCATTCCTTCGTGTAGCTTAGTTTTTGCGGTGGTAGGGTCGTTGGTGAGTGAAAGGATCAGTTGAGTGTCATCCGCGTAGGAGATGATGTTGAGGTTGTGTTGGCGTGCGATGGCCGCGAGGGGGCTCATGTATACGTTGAAGAGGGTGGGACTGAGTGAGGATCCTTGGGGTACGCCGCAGATGACTTCAGTGGCCTCTGAGATGAATGGTGGGAGGCGGACTCTCTGGGTTCTTCCGGTGAGGAACGAGGTGATCCATTCCAATGCTTTTCCTTGTATTCCGATGTTTTTGAGTCGCTGTAGAAGGGTGCTATGGCAGACTGTGTCGAAGGCTGCGGAGAGGTCAAGGAGGATGAGGGCGATTGTGTCTCCATTGTCCAGGAGAGTTCGAATGTCGTCTGTTGCTGTGATGAGGGCGGTTTCAGTGCTGTGTTTGGCTCGGAAGCCGGATTGTGAGGAGTCGAGGGATTTGTTTCAAGGAAGGCGGCGAGCTGGTTGTTGACCGCTTTCTCAATGACTTTGGCCGGGAATGGAAGGAGCGAGATGGGGCGGTAGTTTTTGAGTTCGGTGGGGTCAGCTGTGGGTTTCTTCAGGAGGGCGCTGAGTTCGGCATGTTTCCAGCTTTCCGGGAAGGTGGCGGAGTTGAGTGAGCAGTTGATGACATCTCGAAGGTGTGGTGCTATGATGGAGTCTGCTTTGTTGAAGATGTGGTGAGGGCATGGGTCAGTTGGGGATCCTGAGTGGATGGAGTTCCTCAAGCGGATGGTGTCCTCAGTGGAGATTGGGTTCCAGTTGTTGAGGGTGTTCAAGGGAGGTGGGGGTCCTGCAGGGGGTTGGGTGGGTTGGTCTTCGGGTTGGTTGTCGAAGCTGTTGTGGATATCTGCGATTTTGTTGTGGAAGAATGAGGCTAGGGAGTCGCAGAGGGCTTGGGAGGGGGTGATGTCGTTGGAGTTAGCCGTGGGGTTGGTAAATTCCTTGACGATGTTGAATAATTCCTTGCTGCTGTTGGCGTTGTTATCTAGTCGGTCTTTGAAGGCGGCTTTCTTGGCATTCCGGATCAGTTGGTGGTGTAATCGGGTGGCGTTTTTGAAGGCGTCCTTGGTGTTGGTGGTTGGGCCTTTTTTCCAGGCCTTCTCAAGGGATCGACAGAGTTTCTTGGATTTCTTAAGATCCTCGTTGAACCAGGAGGTCCTCTTGCTGCCTAGTTTGATTTGTCGTTTTTTCAATGGTGCTAGGATGTCGGCGCTGTTGGATAACCATTGGGTGAGGTTGGTGGCTGCTTGGTCTGGGTTTGGGGAGTGGGCTGGGGGGTTTAGACGAAGCGATGAGGAGATCTGGTCGATGGTGACTTTGTTCCAGTTTCTTTGCAGAGTGGGTTGGGGGTGGTTGTTGGATGTGGGCTTGTTGTAGGTAAAGTGAATGCAGCTGTGGTCAGTCCAAAGGAGAGCTGTGGTGTGGCTGAAGGAGACATGTTTGCTGGAGGTGAAGATAGGGTCGAGTGTGTGACCTGCGATGTGGGTGGGAGTAGTGACAAGTTGTTGAAGTCCGAGGTTGGCGAGGTTGTCCAGAAGGGTGGTGGTGTTGTGGTCGTTAATCTTTTCAAGGTGAAAGTTGAGGTCTCCCAAAAGGATGTAATCCTCGGAGGGGAGCGCGTGTGGAGTGATGAAGTCCGTGATGTCTTCACTAAATTGTGCGCGGGGTCCTGGTGGCCTGTAAAGGAGGGTGCCTCTAAGTGTGGTCTTGGGGTCGATGTGGATCTGGAAGTGAAGGTGTTCAGAGTTGGCGAGATTGACGTCTGAGCTGGTTGAGATGCGGATACATTTCTTATGGACAATAGCGATGCCATCTCCTGTGTGGCCGGTATGGTCCTTGCGAGTGATCTTATAGCCTTCCGGGATGGCAATGGTGATGTCTGGGGCTGAAGAGGTGTTCATCCATGTTTCTGTTAGGAAGGCGACGTCCGGCGAGATGGTGTCTAGTAGATTCCAGAGGTCAATGGCGTGCCTGTGGACCGAGCGGGTGTTGAGCAGGATGCATTGTAGGTGGTTGGGGTCGGATAACTGTTGTGTGTTCGTAGATGAGGAGTTGTTCTTGGTGCCGTCGAATTTGCATGAGTTGCAGGGAAAGGGTCCATGGGTGTGTCCAGGAGCGGCTTGGACGCAGTTGGGGGAACGGCCGGGGTTAAGGGCTAGGAGGGTGGAGGCGTCGTAAGTAATGCGGGAGGGGTGGACATTACGAGGACCAGGGGCTCTGGCGCTGGGCGCGGTCCAGGCGCGGACGGGCGTAGACGGGCTTACCTTTGGCGCGAATTGGGGGCGGTCGCTGCGCGTAAACGCTGCGCGCGGGAGCAACTGTCATTAATACACTTCGAGGGGGGGGAGGGGCATGGGAGGGGCAGCAGGGAGGCGGGAGCGGTGCGAGGAGGAAGGGCTCAGGGCAACAACAACAAACAAAATGGAGGTAGGGACAAGTCGAGTGAGGCTGGGGCACAGAAAAAGGTCACTGGCGCTTTAAACATGCAGATTGAGATTGAAGTAGACAGGTAGAGCGCAGCTCCATTTCCGTCGCGCTAATTAAATTGCCTGATTAATGTTGCGCTGCAGACTACCTGAAACGTGCCACGAACTGAGCGGACTGGCAAGTGAAGCACTAGCGCTGAAACAGGATCACAATTACAAGCGCTAAGGCAGAAAAACAAATCACCAATCCCAAATCACAAGCGCTAATGCAGGAGAACAAACACAAATTGCAAGCGCTAATGTAGATGCGCAGGAACCCAGAAGGTTTGAGGTAAGGTAACGATACCGTCAGGAGCCAGGGAGCGTGGGAGCGACCGTATCTGACGAAGTCAGGGCGGTCACAGCTGAAAATCCTACGGGGTCTACAGTAAGGGTCAGTGGGTGGGAGGGGCAGCAGGGAGGCGGGAGCGGTGCGAGGAGGAAGGGCTCAGGGCAACAACAACAAACAAAATGGAGGTAGGGACAAGTCGAGTGAGGCTGGGGCACAGAAAAAGGTCACTGGCGCTTTAAACATGCAGATTGAGATTGAAGTAGACTGGTAGAGCGCAGCTCCGTTTCCGTCGCGCTAATTAAATTGCCTGATTAATGTTGCGCTGCAGACTACCTGAAACGTGCCACGAACTGAGCGGACTGGCAAGTGAAGCACTAGCGCTGAAACAGGATCACAATTACAAGCGCTAAGGCAGAAAAACAAATCACCAATCCCAAATCACAAGCGCTAATGCAGGAGAACAAACACAAATTGCAAGCGCTAATGTAGATGCGCAGGAACACAGAAGGTTTGAGGTAAGGTAACGATACCGTCAGGAGCCAGGGAGCGTGGGAGCGACCGTATCTGACAGTACGCACAGTAGAAGATATGCTGCTACAAAATGCTTAAAAGGTTACGATAAACTGGTGTTTCCAAAATGTATATATTTTAATAATACTGAGACTGTACTTACAATTTTTTTTTTTTACAGTACTAGCCCTTCAACACCACGCCAATCAAAAACACTCACTGACTGAACAATTCACTTGTTAACTCTTTGCACTACCACTCAAAAACAATGTCTTTTGCCATCACAAACCTTGGGTTTGGCCTGTGTTATGCCTTTAATCCCGACCCTCTAAATGCAGAGGGATCGTGTGTGAAAGATAGAGGGAGAGAAAGAGAGAGAGTATGGGAGAGAGAGAGCGTGTCTGGAAGAGAGAGAGCGAGGGAAAGGGGGAGAAAGAAAGAGGGAGAGAGAGAGGGGGGTGCCCAGACAGGGATGTGGGCATCAACTGGAGCGATAGTGCAGGAGAGAGAGTGCGTCTGAAAGAGAGTGAGAGTGAGTGAGTGTGCAAGAGAGGAGAGAGAAACAGACAGAGAGAGAGAGGGAGAGGGAGGGAGGGGGGAGAGAGAGCGAGAGATGGAGCGAGAGAGAGAGAGAGAGAGTAAAAGTCTGAGAGGGAGTCTGAGTGATGGAGGGAGTCTGAGAGGGAGAGAGTCAGAGAGAGAGGGAGAGGGTCAGAGAGTGAAGAGAGAAGACAGAGAGGGAGAGAGAGTCTGAGAGAGGGCGTGAGAGAGCGAGAGGTGTCCTGCCTAGACAGGGAGGAGCAGGGTTGGTCTGAAGGACTGGGTTCTTTTGGACCCAGCGGTGCCAGGGCACAACACCTGAAACCTTCGTGGGTAACCTGCTCCGGCGTACAAATCACAGAGACACGGGACACTTCCTTCGGCGTCAAAGATTCAAGGTTTATTTGCTGCAGGGAACACAGAAGTCACAGGAAGTACATCGAGTGTAGTTCGGGGAGACTGCTTCAAATTGGTTCTGTGGATCGCTCCTTTTATACAGTTTTTACCCATAGGATAACATTGAACACAAAAGTTTACAACCCGGTTCCCACAATTAGCCCCCAGAGGGGTCGCTTTGGTCACTTTGAAACACACAAGGTCCGGAACATAAGTGCGGAAACATTTGGCGGTTCCCAACTGTAAAAACCATCTTCCCACCATTTAGCGAATTCCAATCAGCAGTAAAACAGATCGAAAATAGGAACGAAGACAGGTGCAGAGGAAGACGGAGACAGTGGGGAGATCGGAAAGGGTGTAAAAGGGGAGGTATCGAGAAACACGAGATACAGGCATCAAAGGGACGCGCCTAATGAGATGCACGGCTGAGACAATAAGCCCGTGCGGCAAGATGAGCCTCGAGCGGCGCCATCTGCCTTACAGCAGCAACCCCCTTGTCATAAAGACACTTTCAAAGAACACGTGTCTTCCGCAAATATCTTGGGAGTCCCAGGGTCGCGAAGCGGACAGCGTCCGTTCGCTGGCTACTTGAGGGCAAGAGACAAAATGGATGCCGTATCTAAGATGGAACCCGTGGGTACAGATGAAAAACCCACATAACAAACGAACGGTTTAAGTTAGCACAGCGAAACTGCGCACACTTACTAAACTCGTCATTTGCGGTTCGTAGATACCAGACTCGACCATATTCGTGCGAGTCGAAAACACCACTTACAATTGTCACGGAACCTCAGACGCTCCTTTTGCCCTCATGTAGGCAAGCACTAGTCGAAATCATATTCGATATTCATCAGACCATCAAGATGTTGTTGTAGCATAGCTCTGTCCAACCGAGTCCCCTTGGTAACAGATGGTTGTCTCATACACGTTGTAGCACAGAGGCCACATAAGGCAGGACCACACTGCACGCAAAGGCAACACGTGAACAGGAACACTACCACAACCCCGATGATCATCAGAATCTTCCAACCCCAAGTCGACATCAGGCCCCAAAACCATCCAAGTAGCGTCCAATCCCCTACATCCACGTGTATGGATTCGGAGATCTTATGCAACTTCGAGATGGCTTGATAGACAGTAGGAGCATTATCTGGAATGAAAATGCAGCAGCTCGAATGGATCACCTTACATACCCCACCGCGATCTGCTAAAATGACATCTAAAACCATACGGTTTTGTAACGTCATAAGTCTCTCCGCCTGAAGTTCTGTGGTGATATTACCAAGGGCACTGGCAGTAATATTAGCTGTCGATTCTACCACTCGAGTCAACTGTCTCAGGTTCCTACTATTAACCATAGGTCCCCAAAACGGGAGGAAACCCTTGAAAAAGTCTCCTGCCTCTTGACCGGCAGTATCCTCTTCGCTAATTACGCCTCGTACAACTCTAGTCTTATGATAATCGGCATCTACAGTGAACGTCGGAGGCAACAAATTTGCAATGAAACATGAGCCCATGAAGTCTGCGGGCAACCATGTATATGCACGATCATAACAGATAAAGTAGGTACCCTTGGCAGCCAGAAACACAGGGGACGAGAACATTGGCAGAATGTAACTTTCAGTGCAAGCACTTTCTCCAAGTAGGGCTTGCGAACCACGACCTATAAGACAAAGATTACCAGTGTGGGGTACGACCCATATTGGAGGCGAGCTTTTAAGCTGCTTTTCACTAGTGAACATACTATATTCCCCTCTACTTAGGACCTTATAGGCTTGTACCTCTTCTTCAGGGATAAGAAAAGGATCATGGATCTCGTCTTCCATATCCTCTATTGCCATCGATAGCAGCCTCTGATACGAGGTAGGACCAGAGTAGGGGGAACGTTGTTCTTGAGTGGGGTGGAAACCCAGTGCGCTTCGAAACATTGTTTGGAATGCTCGAGCTGACCCTTGGGAACTATACGGTAACACCAGATATGGAATTCCCTTACCCGTAGTATGTGGCATCAACCCACACACCCAACAATTAGTAGTGTTAACCACTAACTGATGCTGATGGAGGAGCTGAATAAAGGAATTGTTGCGGAATTCTACACGTCTAGCCTGCTCGTGTTCCGGTAACATGTGAAAGGAATGAGGAGAAGCAGTAGAAGTAAGGTTAGGGTAAGGATTAGGAGTAGGGGTAGCAAGTAAGAAGTAAGACATAGTGTAATACACCCCACCCACCAATAATGCAGAAGCAGTTAAAAACAATACGAATAGTTGGAATACAAAACATTTGGAACGACTGAGTTGCTGCAGCTTGAATCTATAGACTTGAGCTCCCTCCAAATCATTCAGCTTCGAGAATGCCATTCCCTATGACCGTCCGCAACGTTTCTTGACGCACTTCGTTCTGTGCAGCAATAGTCAATCCCCAGGAGTTCCTAGGAACCGACGGCCTTTAACCTAGCGTCAAGACCTACTGTCCAGAAGGAAGTACGCGCGCGGCCCTACGGCCTTCAATACACAATGTATATATATTAGCACAATATCTCTCAGCTGTGGAAGGAAAAAGATACAAGGAAAAAACTTGATATATGTACAAAAATTTTTCAATGATACGAATGTTCAAAGTTGATCATGGGAAACGAGGATATTGCAGTTGTCAATTTCAGCAAAGCAAGAAAATTTTATTTGTCCTTAGTGTGAGATCGCAAAGAATATCGATGTTTCCCGGGACGTGTCTGCTCGTCGAACAAAGGATCCGTTGAAGAGACAGCGTCCTGCTGATCAGTTGGTTGATTTGGTCTTGAGTCTTTTGCTGACAAGTGTTCAACAGTGGCTTTCTGCTGCGCTGAGTGTTCTCCAACAAGCTGTGCGTCGCTAAAAGGTACAAACGCCGGCAATGTTTCTGTTTCTGTTGACGCAATGCCTTTCCTTACCCACGGGTCTGCCGGCAAGGGAATAGGGACTCGCTTACAATGGGTAGCATGTACCCAATTTTTCCGCCCCTCAAGACGAACGGCAGTCCTCGTGGCCAGGAGTACCTGGTAAGGTCCGACAAATCGGGGGTCCAGATTGTTCTTGCGTGAGAAGTTGCGGGTAACCACCCAGTCCCCGGGCTGGAGCTGGTGGCCTGGACCCTCCGTCTGCGTCGGCAAGGCGTCGTAAACCTGTTGGTGAATTAACCTCAGTTTAGCAGTCAAGTCATGTAAGTAGTCAATCAACATCGGATACTCAAGATCAGAGAATATTCCTGGCCTAGGAACCCCCCACACATTCGCAGGACGGCCGAACACTATCTCATAGGGACTGAGCCCTATTCGGGAGTGTACAGTCGCCCTAGTTGACAGTAATGCTAGAGGCAAAGCATCAGGCCACGAAAGTCCAGTCGTAGCCTGAATCTTCGCTAGCTTTAGTTTAAGGGTGCCATTGTACCCCTCAACCAATCCAGCTGACTGGGGATGATTGGCGCTATGGAATTTTTGATTAATCCCAAGGCCCTTACACACACTCTTCATCACACTTCCAACAAACTCACTTCCATTATCTGACCACACGACTCTAGGCATTCCATACCGAGGAAAGTATTCCTTCAGTAGGATTTTCGCAGTAGACAAAGCAGTATTATCTTTGAGGGGATAGGCCTCGATCCATCGGGAGAATGCGCAAACCACAACCAAAACGTACTTCAGGTTATTGCATCGCTCCATATGGATGAAGTCCAATTGAATCACCTCAAAGGGATACGAAGGAGGAGCAAAACTGCCAGGGGGAGTTGGGGTTCCTTTGCCAGGATTGTACATTATACACACCATACAATTCTTCACCAAACGTTCAGCACATTTCGTAATTCCATCATTCTTCCATACAGCAGCCAACAACTTGCAAATGCCTTTCGCGCTAATATGTGCCAACCCATGTGCCATTGTCACAACGGCCAGCACATACGCATCAGGCAACATCCATCTTTTCTGATCCGACAAATCAATCCAACAACCATTCACATCCAACTTTCCCGTACTTTCTTTCCACTTCGTCTTTTCAGTCTCGGTGGCCTCATTCTGAATTGCTTTCACACTCTCTATAGTATCCTCACACATACTTGATTCTGCAGGCCACCTAACCGAACTCGTCACATACATTCGAGTGCCAAGGTTCCGGGCAGTCTCCTTAGCAATCTCATCTGCAAACGCATTACCACGACCAACATCATCCGTCACTTTACGATGCGCACTACATTTAACAATTGCAACTTGCACAGGCAAAGTCAATGCATCCAAAAGATCGTTCACAAGCTGGCCATGCTGTATTTTCGTGCCATGCGACGTCAAGAAACCACGCTCTCGCCACAATCGTCCAAAACTATGCGCTACACCGAAAGCGTACTGGCTATCGGTGTACACATTCACACGTTTCCCTTTTGCTAACACGCATGCTCTAGTAAGAGCGATCAGCTCTGCAGCTTGGGCAGAATTCTGATTCAATCTTGCAGTCTCAACAACAGTATTCAATGTTACAACAGCATAGGCAGTAGTCACATCGCCATTCGGCAACTTAAAACATGACCCATCCACATACAGAGTGCCATCCGGGTCTTCCAATGGGGTGTTTTTAAGGTCCACTCGACCTTTTGTTTCCTCTTCTGTCCGCAAGTAACAGTCATGTTCTGCTACTTCATCTGACTCTGTGCTAAGTGGTAACAACGTTGCCGGGTTTAGGACATTACAACGTTTTATCTGAATATGGCTTGCCAGTAACGTCAATTCGTACCCAGACAACCTCGCACTCGTCAAGTGCTGAGTTTTCGTACGATTCAGAAGAGTATCGACTGCATGCGGAACCATCACCGTAAGCATATTATCCATGACCAATCCGGCTGATTGTCGGATGGAGACCGCAGCTGCCGCAGTTGCTCTCAAACAACTCGGCAATGCTCTAGCTACTGGGTCTAAGGTCGAGGAAAAATATGCACATGGACGTTGCTTACCACCAAAAGGTTGCGTTAGAACACTCAAAGCACAACCTTCCCTCTCGTGAACATATAACGTGAACGGCTTACCGTAGTCAGGGGTACCTAACACAGGAGCCGAACACAATGAATCACGCAGTTCAGAAAAACTTTTCTGACATTCCTCCGTCCATGGTAAAGGAGTTGAAACATCCTTGCACGTAAGAGCCACCAATGGTTTCGCTAGCAATGAAAAATTAGGAATCCATTGCCTGCAGTACGACGTGATACCTAGAAAAGCACGCACATCTCTTTGGGTTTGTGGCACAGCCATTCGCGCAATCGCTGCAATTCTCTCTGGGGTCAATCTCCTTCCCTCCTTTGACAATAAGTGACCTAGATAGGTTACTTCTTGACAACAATATTGGAGTTTAGAAGGTGACACCTTATGATTTAACTCACAGAGATGTTGCAGCAATGACACTGTAGCAATTTTGCAAATGTCCTGAGTATCAGCAGCCACCAATAAGTCATCGACGTATTGGATCAAAGCCGCACCAACCGGCAACCTAAACGCATCCAGTTGACCCTTCAAAGCTTGACTGTAAATCGATGGACTTTCACAGTAGCCCTGAGGAGCGCGTTTGAACCGGAAGCTACGTCCACCAAGAGAGAAACCGAAAAGGTCCCTGCTCTCTTCGGCAATCGGGATGCTGAAAAATGCATTTTTCAAGTCAATCACCGAAAACCATGAAGCAGTAGCTGGAATCAGAGTCAGCAGCGCCGTGATGTCAGGCACAACAGGAAATTGAGGAACCACAATTTTATTTACCTCCCGTAAATCGATAACAAAGCGATAAACAGGCGGTTTTGTAGGATCCGTACGTTTAAGAATGGGCAGTACAGGGCTATTGCACACGTTTCCCCGAGTCTCTTCAATAACATCTTTCTCGATCAGGTCATAGATGATCGCTAACAGTGCTCGCTCGCCATCAAGGGAGATACGGTATTGGGGAATACGTGGCAATCGCACATTAGATTTCAACTGAACAACATAAGGGGAGATATCAAGTAGGCCCACATCATTTGGACCCGTCGCCCACAAAGACGCAGGAAGAGAATCCAATTCCGGTGGAAGCTTATCGAGGGACAAATACATGGGAGAGACTACTCTTTCTCCTAACGTAAGCCTTACACCTGCAGGAGAACAATACAACGTCGCATACAAACGTTTAAGCAAATCCAGACCCAAAAGATTCTCACCACAACCAGTAGTCAAAATCAACGGAGCTTCGAGCTCACGTGGCCCAATTTGAAGGGGCAAAGGGCGTGAAACTGGATTGCTAACGGGGGCGCCAGAGAATCCAACGGAAACATTCGTTAAGCCAGACAAAGGTGCGCCAGGGAGTTTCGAATGCATGATAGAACTTTTCGCTGCACCAGTGTCCAACAGAAAAGGCTCAACGACGCCCGATGTAGCAACTGCGACGTAAGGCCCTCTCTGATCAACCGGAACTGATACCACTCCCTCTCCTTGTCTTTGGCTGTCCTAGTAATTACTATCGTCAGTCCCCTGATCGACGTAATAGTCGTCTACATTGTACTGCGCAGATCGTCCTTGCGATGATCCACGTTGATCGAAACAGTTATTAGAATTTGATGAATGGTCAGAGCGATCATTCTGAGCGCCACGACCTCTACCACGTGATGCGTGCTGTGAACCACCACGGCCTCCTTTAGACGAATTACCACTACCACGTTCATTTAGAGCAGGACAATTGAATTTAATATGTCCTTCCTGTCTACAATAAGCACATTGATTGTACCCTAACGAGGATCTTTGAAAAGAGGAATCATTACGCGGCTGCGATCGATTCGATTGCAACTGCGATCTATTCTGTTGGGACGCATTCTGATTAGAACGTGGCGGATACGCTTGTTGTAACAACACTTTAGTTTTTAGCTCTTTCGTCTTTTTATCAGCACGGTCATTTTCCTCTTTCTCTCTATTCTCGTAATATTGTGCCGTAGCCAATATCTGAGCTGAGGTAGAAACGGCCCATGCACTTTCCGAATTCTTTAATTTATTGCTCAGATCGGGCAACAAGTTCGACACGAATTTATCCACAAACAACCTCTGTCCACCCTCAGTACCCATATCCTGTCCACTATGATCAATGAATGCTTCCTCAAACCTCGTAAAGAAGTCTGATACACTCTCATCTTTCTTCTGCTTACAGGCTGACAACTTGTCCCAATTGACTCTCATAGCTGGCATAAGCGTTTTCATTAATGCAATGATTCGCTGGGGGAGAGCAGCAATCAACTGATCGGGTTTAGTAGCAGCCACTTGTCCAGCATCTGCCGCTGTAATGGCAGCCCAATCACCACCTAATTCATTTGTGTGATCTTGGTGACGAATCTTAGCCCATACCGGTTGCGGTACAACGTTGCCAAACAACATGTCGATATCGGCAAGATTCATTACCGTAGCATCTACGAGCTGCGATAATTCCTTATAATACCCAGTAGGATTTTTACGAGGATCGGGCAAAGATTGTTTCACCTGAAGCACTTCCGATCGCTTCCATGGGAGGTGTATCCACACTCTCTCAAAGTGCGCCACTACCTGAGGATTAGCATTAGTATCAGCTGGTATCCAAACTGGCGGAACTTCACGCATAGGATATTGGCCAGCCTCGTCTGGTTGGTGTTCAATATCCTCGACAAACAATGCATGAGGTATTGGAGCGGGACGGAAGGATAGCAACCGCTCAATAGCCCGTCGAACGTTAGTATCTACTATCAGTCCAGTTGCGAACTGAAGCCGAAGTTCAGACAGGGCGGTCAGCACCTCGTCAGGCGCGTCGGCCGCTATCTGATCATGAAGGAACTTGCACATTTCGTCAAACACATATCTCTGAGTTGGTATGTTGAATTGAGTAAACGTTTCGAGGACAACACGGGGTGGATTTCTAAGAGGGTTTACCATCCAACCCATCGCCATATTATATAGTGCAACACGTTCTCTGTTACCGGGGAGCTGACTACGTCTCTGAGGACCATCAGATCCAGCAGACCCAAAAACAGGTCCGAGCGACTGAAAGAAGTTCGTCGCAAGGGGAGAATTACGATTACGAGTAGAGGGAGAAGAGTAAGACACAGGACTAACAAGAGAAGGAGTAGAGACAGTAGCAACAACAGGGGTTAACAACACAGGAGCAGTAGTGGGAGCAGGAGTATGTGGAAGCGGAGGAGCAGTAGGAATAGAAACAGACAAAGGAGCAGGAACAGTCGGAAGAGCGGGTGCAGGTTGAGGAACTGGTGGAAGAACAATGGGTGGAAGAACAGGTACGGCAGGGACCACAGGAGCTGCGGTACCCTGTACGTACGGAGGTGGCGACTTCATAAGATAGGACATTAAAGGATCCTCAACTGCCTCTTCCTTCTTATCTGACTCCGTAGGCAAAGCAGGATAGCATTTATCTATAGCCATACGTTGTAGCCTCTCAAACACTTCCTTATCCTTATCCTCCTTATCACGCTGAAACTGCTCAGCTTTCTTCACTATAGTAGCAACATTATCTCGCTGACTACGTTTAGTCTGTCTGATTTCTTTCTGTCGGGCTTCTTTGCGCCACAACCGAAAGGCATCAAACATGGCCGGCCTAGATTTACGTTCGAACAACTTAATTTCCAAATTATCTAAGATCGACGCCTCGAAGCTACCGTGAGGTGGCCAACGAAGGTCGCCGTCTTTCTTTGTATATTTAATCCAATAATCGTTAAAAGCAATCGGGCCTAGCCCATGTTTGCTATATAAGTCATAAGTAGGAGTTCCAACCGGAGGTATCGGACACGAGTCCTCCAGCAGGGAATCCGCACCACAAGGTCTGAAACAACTAAACAAAGTACTGCGACCAGGCATCTTGCACACTAGCCGAGTTTCACAAACTTCAAGGGTTACGGGATTTACCAAGTCCCAGCAAAGAACAAAACCCTCGGTTTTTGGCGGCTGCAGTCGTCAAATAATACAACAACAAAGTACGCCAGCAAAGTGTCACCGACAAAAACACTCATACAGCGTTTACAACAAAGACACTCGCTAAAGTGTCAACAACCAAGAACTCTGGGAGCGACCCACAAATACTTAACTCAAAGATCGATGGCGTCACCAGGAAGGCCCGTCAATCGTCTCGCTATACCAAGGTCTACGCCAGGCGCCAAAACAGGTCTACAGTCAGGGCAGCAGTCCGTCGCAGCCGTCAGGAGGCGGGAATCTTCGCGGGAAAAGTCTTCGGGCCACTTATTTCGACAACAAGATCGATGAAGCGGGGTGCACCTTCCCTCGGAGATTTCACACGAAGTTCCTCACGATCGTCGGGCTTGGACCGGTACCACTGATGCAGCCCCACGTTGGGCGCCAACTGAAGGACTGGGTTCTTTTGGACCCAGCGGTGCCAGGGCACAACACCTGAAACCTTCGTGGGTAACCTGCTCCGGCGTACAAATCACAGAGACACGGGACACTTCCTTCGGCGTCAAAGATTCAAGGTTTATTTGCTGCAGGGAACACAGAAGTCACAGGAAGTACATCGAGTGTAGTTCGGGGAGACTGCTTCAAATTGGTTCTGTGGATCGCTCCTTTTATACAGTTTTTACCCATAGGATAACATTGAACACAAAAGTTTACAACCCGGTTCCCACAATTAGCCCCCAGAGGGGTCGCTTTGGTCACTTTGAAACACACAAGGTCCGGAACATAAGTGCGGAAACATTTGGCGGTTCCCAACTGTAAAAACCATCTTCCCACCATTTAGCGAATTCCAATCAGCAGTAAAACAGATCGAAAATAGGAACGAAGACAGGTGCAGAGGAAGACGGAGACAGTGGGGAGATCGGAAAGGGTGTAAAAGGGGAGGTATCGAGAAACACGAGATACAGGCATCAAAGGGACGCGCCTAATGAGATGCACGGCTGAGACAATAAGCCCGTGCGGCAAGATGAGCCTCGAGCGGCGCCATCTGCCTTACAGCAGCAACCCCCTTGTCATAAAGACACTTTCAAAGAACACGTGTCTTCCGCAAATATCTTGGGAGTCCCAGGGTCGCGAAGCGGACAGCGTCCGTTCGCTGGCTACTTGAGGGCAAGAGACAAAATGGATGCCGTATCTAAGATGGAACCCGTGGGTACAGATGAAAAACCCACATAACAAACGAACGGTTTAAGTTAGCACAGCGAAACTGCGCACACTTACTAAACTCGTCATTTGCGGTTCGTAGATACCAGACTCGACCATATTCGTGCGAGTCGAAAACACCACTTACAATTGTCACGGAACCTCAGGTCTGTGCATCATCCGGAAAGAGTACTCATTTATTTATTTTAAATGTTTTATATAGCGCGAACATGACCCTAGTGGCTATCAGAGCGCTTTACATAGGAATTGAGGAACTGATAAGGCAATTATATAATGCAACAACAACCGATATAATGATATAAAGCAATAACAGCCAGTAAAAAAACGACAACAAAATGACATAAAAGACGCAGGCCATTGGGTAAAACAGTTGCCAAGAAGGCCATTTATCTTCAACTGAACATTGTTAAAGAGAGGTTCTTCTCTTTTTAGCAAACGTGTGTTTTGTTCTTTGTGTATTTAAGCACAGCTGTCCTTAACCAGAGTATTTTTTAAAATGTTTTGTTTTCATGCTACACCACGCTCAGCCTACTGCATCCAGCCCAGCTGTGCTTGTTTTTGTCCGAGTGAAGGCGCATGGCTCTCACCTGTCTGTTCTCTGTGAAGAACCCTCACTCACTATGGCTGCCTGCTTCAGCTGTTATCGTTAGTATGTTTTTTTTATTCAGTCCTTCTTGCTGTTGGGCAATGCCCGTATGGACCAATACACTAAATACACAACCAGCCCAACTTGCTTCATGTACATTTTAAATGCTAAATACAGGCTGGGGCAATGACCAATGTAGAGCAAAACACAAGCGTATACATTCATATACATGTCAGGCACAATTCGACACACACATTTATATCTTAAAATCATTCAGGCCACACAGAGCGGGATCCTCGCGCTGCACACAGCATGCTCGAAGGGACAGCCACATTTCATTGGTGTGAAGTCCCTCCACACAGTAGTTGGTGCCGTTTTCAGCGTAACAGGGTAATTGCGCACGAGGGATTGCTAAAAGTTTCTGCCCTTGATCCGTGCATGTAATAAATTTACGTTCTAAATGCATACAGTGCATCATCAACTAAAAAGCTATATAGTTACTAAATCAAAAGAACAATGTGCCGGTTGAAGCTCTTTCACATCTACGGCCTAATTGGTACACATCTGTGGTGGTCTGGGGTGGTAGATGCCCTGGTGCCACGCGGTGAGGCCTGAAATAGGGATCTGGCAATGACGACACACACTCAGTGGTTCTCGTGTAAGAGCCAAGACCTGAGCGGAGTTTCCTAGCTTGTCTCGTAAACCCAGTATTCGGTGCCTGCCATTCTTTATCCTTAATACATCGTGAGATCGCCCCCCCAGGCACAGTCATGCCACCACAGCCGGCCTGTCAGTTCAACCTCTCCCTGCCCATGCCAATCAGAAGGGGTGAGGGGGGGGGCTCTCATCAACCTGCAGTGCAGACCAGTTATTCTAATGGCAGTACGCAACGCAGAGGCGCTGCAGTGCCCACCAGGCTGCCAGGACAGGAAGGTGCGCTATGTCATTTACTGACGGGAAGCGCGCCGGGCAATCAATCATATAAATGATAAAAAAGGCCCCGCACTGGTGACTGGACGCCGGACGGACTTACTTTAGTTCAGACAGTCCTCTGAAGTCTGACTCTGAGCGTGGGCGGGCCTGGCTTTGTTTGACTCTTCTTCTTCACTATGTCCCTATAAGCGCCCCTGATGCCACACGTGACGCACGCCACACCTTGCATTTGCTTGTTTGCGCCACGGCACCCGGCGATTGCGCATGTGCTGCTGCAGTGGTGTAATGGGCATTGGTCACTCACCAACTAGCCCTGCCCCCGCCGCCCGCCCGCCCACCACGCGCATACGCGCGCGGTGGAAATTATTAGATAGAAAGTGAAAGTCGCAGTGTGTAACTGGACAAGTGTGCACGCACCGCGCGCAGAGCGGCCCCGGCACCATTTTAATTGCATGATGATGATGATGATGATTGCATCAAAGTGAGTGAGAGTGCCCGCCGGGGTGCCCGTGGCCGTGCCCCTCCTGAATTTGTAATCTGTGTGTACTCACAACAACTGCCAGTCTCAGTGACAGTCTCACACGGGTGATCACAGGCCCCGCAGCCGGTGCCCCCGCCCCCCACCATGTCGGACTCTTGACTCTCGGGGCCTCCGGCCCGCAATTGCAACTGGCTGATGGCTGATGACTCCCAGGGGGGCCCAGGGCCGGGGGCCCCCACCCGTCCCGCACCATTTCAAGACTCGCAGGGCCCCTGGCCAGGGCCCCCGCACCATTTCAAACTCACAGAGGCCCTGGCCGGGGCCCGCGCTGTGCACCATGTCACAGCAGCTGCAGATCTTACTTGAGGGCCCGGGGCCCCCAGGAGCGTGAGCCCCCCCCGCAATGCAGGGGCTGCGGGGGCTTGTGTTACGCCCCTGTACCCAGAGTGGAATACGGGTGCATCACCCTTTGTGGATTCCCCAAAGCATCAACTGCACCCCTTAGAGCCTCAATCAACGCTGCAGCAAGACTCATAACTGGATATAAACGTATTTCACACATATCCCCGGACCTTCAATCCCTGAACTGGTTACCCCTAGATGCGAGAATTTAACTGAAAATTGCATGCATGACGCACAGAGCCTTACATCAAATGACCCCCAGTTACCTGGCACAGAAACTGACGATCTCTGGTGGTACCAGACCCTCATGAAATGCGGAAAAATTACTCCTGAAACCACAAATGTTCCATAAGAAAAAAACCTATAATAGATCCTTCTCTGGGATGGCACCCAGAATTTGGAATGCCTTACCCCCTGAAAATGAAATTAACCCGTCCACTATTGCTTTTAAAAAGGAAGTTAAATCCATTCTCATGGCCAAATACACATGAGTTTGGTCTGCTGAATCAATAGGATGAAAGACAGATAAGCTCTCAACCACAAGACACTTATTGATGCCAAATATAACTATATTGTTTTTCTTTTTATCTTCTTTGTATTGCTGTGTGGCTCTATTTCTAATGGCTTGTATATGTAACATTTACTGTTTGTATAGCGCTCTGATATCCGCTAGGATCTTGTTTGCGCTTTATAAAACTCTTCAAATACATAAATCAATATAAAAACACCAATTCAGTAAAAAAAAGACAAAACACACCATAAAAATCCAACAATAATTTATAAAAATAGGAAATATTTTTATCTTTATAATGACACAAAATCGGAGAGAAATCCAATATAGGGAACCGTAGCTATGCATTTTTAAATATTTAGCACTATACTGCACACAGAAACCTAAACCCTTTAGCTCCTATTGGGACATCTGATCGCGCTAGACCGGGACAAAGCCTAAGGTTAAGGCAGATCGTGGTGAAGCCCTGCGGGGCTACACCTCGTGGTAGGCCTCTGTCAAAGTTTTTACCTTCTAACATAGAAACATTTCTGGAGCTTTGCTTCCAGGGGTCCCTCTAAGCTCTCTGCCAGTCCATATTCGGTGAGGGTTCACTGGATTGCCTTGTGACAAGCTCCCCGTCAAACTTATGGAAGTCTGACTTCCGTAACTTCCCAGCGGGACAAACAAGGGATCCAGGCTAGCTCGCAGTTGAAGGTAGGTGGCTTGGCTCTCGCGTTTGGTCTCGGTCACCTTTTGGTCCCAGTCACCATTTCTACATTCGGACTTAGAAACTTTTACGAAGCTTTGTCTTGCGAGGTCCGTTAATGCTCTTCACAAGGCCTGCTTTGGTGAGGGTTTGCCAGCTTGGGCTTGCGCTTACTTCCGATCAAACTCTGAAAGTCAGAACTCCGGGGCTTTTTAGCGGGTCGAACCTGGATGGCAGGCCGGCTTGCAGTTGAGGGTCACTGGATTGGCTGGCCAGGTTGAGTCTGTCCACTTACGGACCTTTTTTTCAAAGTAGCTCCAAACTTCTTCTTGAAGTTCCCCAAATGGTCTCAAAGTGTCCAAAACTTACTCCAAGGGTCTGGAAGCTCCAAAATGGTCCTTGAAAGTTTGGGAATTCAGTTCTCACAATCCACTTAGCAAAATCCCTTTCAAATCCACTGGTAGTGCTTCAGATTGAGGATTGTTGGTGGTGATGTTCCAGGTGAGCTCTGTTAACATGTAGCTTACAGGGAGTCCACTCTTTAGTCTTTGTGAAGCAAGGAAGTACACAGGGCTGTAGATCTGGAGTGTGCAGCAGGTGCAGTCTTCAGAGTACAGGGCCTGGTTGGTGCAAATCAAACTTCTCAGCATGGACCCTTCTTTCTGGAGTTTCAAGCAGCAGGATCTGAGAAGCTCTGCCCCTCTCAGATACTTATCCCAAGTTCTCTGGGTCAAGCAGGTGGGCACTCCTGTCCAATGAGATGCAAGGCAACACCCCAGGGTATGACCACACCCTCCAAAGCATGGCACTATTTTCTACAAAAGAGGGAGAGAGAGCACCATTTCTCCAACTCATCATGGTTGATTTCCAGCAGAGAGACAAGAGCTGGTTAAGCCCTCCTTCAAGATTGTCTATTTCCGTACTGTCCCTCCCCCTTATATCTGCCTATTCCTTTCTTAATCCTGCCATCTGTCTGGGGGCAGAGGGTAGAGGTGTAAATGAGACTGGTTTCTCCACTCTGTTCCCGCCTTCTTTGAAGAACAGTATTTACGACCCCTCCCCCTGCTCTGGAATTCCTATATAGCAGAACCCTGCCCTCCCAGAAGAGTGGCTAAGCCCAGGAGCTTTATATCATCTCATTAAAGGAGCGTGGCTAATCAACTTAACTCGGACAAGCAGGACAGACCCCTGGAAGGCTGAATTTTGGCTTACAGACAGTCTTATAATTTCTTATCTGTATAATTTAGGAGAAATTAATCAATACCATATTTTTGGATTAATCCATACCATTCTCAGAAGTCCTTGTACGGCATATTTATGATTCTCCCAGCCGGGATTATTAGTTCATAACTTCCTGACATGTTATCCTATGTAAAAAGACAAACAATTGATGGACAGAATGCAGAACAATGCCATACATTCAACCCAGTACAGAGACCTGGGCCTAAACCCATTGTTTTATTACTCACCAATGTCCCCATGCCATTCCAGTTTGAACCCAGCCATATGCAAGTTAGCAGGGTATGCCTAGACGTGGGTGCCTTGCTCACTTTGCCTCTGGATTCAAGCTAGGCTGGCTGATGAGGCGTGTTACCCCGAATCCAGTCCCAGGATGCTTGTTTCCGGTCCAGGGAGGACCTGACTTGGCAGTTCGGTCTGGACTGTTATCATGAGGCACAGGGTCAAGAAGACTGATTTACCTATGGCAGGGTCTGAACCGGGGTGGCGAAGCGAGCCAATATAACGATTATGGATTCAACCCAGATCTATGACTGGGGGTGAGTGTCTGTCTGAAAAGTTTGAGCGCTCCCTCCATCATCTACTTGTGTTTGCTATGTTTACCTATGTGGCAGGGGATTTGCAATGGGAAAAATTACTTGGGCCATTTTTCCATCACTAGAGCTTATAAAAACATATAAAGACTCTGCCTATATCTAAAGGACGCCCGACCCCTGGAACAACTAGGGGAGACTTTACGGGTTTTGAATATGTCAAATTATTGCAGATCCTCACTCCACAGTGCTTCTAGTACAAACCTAGATTTTGTGCAACACTTTATCACAATGTGGGGAGTGACATGTACAATTTCAATAAACCCAGAGAAACTCATTTTATGATGACTCTCCTTATATATACTTGACCTTCCACCTCTGGGACACCTAGGGGAGACCCTGGGGGGGGGGGGGGGGGGTACCTAATATGACCAAACATTGGTGTTTGGATGTAGGAAGCTGGGTTTCTGTTAGAGTACCACCCCTACGTTTTTCCAGACCACTGATACATTTTGACTTGATGAGCCCTGGGTCCCTGCCAATCAGGTTCCCAGGGCCTGTCTCCTTTCCCCAGAACTGTAACTTGAACCCCCCAATTGGCACCCTGGCCACAGGTCAGCCCCTGGTAAATGGTACCACAGGTACCCAGGGAACTGTGACCAGGGAAGACCTCTAAAGGCTGCAGCACTTAATGTGCTGCAGCCCTTAGAGGTCTTGGAGGCCCTGTACCTTTACACACACACTTCCTTTTGCAGGTTGCGTGTCTTGGTGCAGAACATAGTGAAGAGTCTGCATGGCACTTATCCCTGTGTGCCATGCCTACAACCCTGTGCCCTGGCATAGATCAGTCATCCCTCCAGCTGGGTGCACTATACCAGTGGTGAGGGTACAGGTGCATGAACCCAGAACCCCTACAGTGCCTATGTCCATTCTTAGACATTTTAAGTGCAGTGCTGCCATTAAGAGTATCTACTGCGGAGAGTTTGTCATTACAAACTCCACAGCAAGATAATGGCTACACTGAAAACTGAGAAGTTTGGTATAAAACTTCTCAGTACATTAAACCACACTGATGCCAGTGTGGGATTTAATGAAAAATGCACATAGAGGGCATCTTAGAGATACCCCTTGAAAACTAACCTACCACTAGTGTCCTGGCTGAGTGACTGCTTTCAGCTGCCACCACCAGACATGTTTCTGGACCCCTGGGTTGAGGGCCTGCTGCTCTCTGGGCCTGTAACAATGCATGGGACGAGGTGCCAAGCCTCCTCCCTCAGGATGGGCAGAGTCCACGAAGGGGAAGCTTCCAAGGCTTGCTGCCTCTGTGAGCTTCCCCAGGCTACTTGCTGTTTTCAGCAACTGGTTCCCAACTGGTTGTGACCCCCACTTTGGGCTGTAGAACCAGCAGGGAAAACAAGTGAGGAAGAGAGGTGTGCCCACCTCTGCCAACTCAATCCCTCCGGTGGGGGAGGCGAGGTGAAGCCCAACTCCTAGTCCCCATCATCTTGCAGATGGGGACCTAGCCAACCAGGGAAAGGCATATATCCCCTCCCACAGGAGGGTGGCATAATAGGGGGTATACCCACCCCAGGGAAGGGCCCCATTGGTCCCAACCTTTTACCTACCTGTAACACCCCTAAATCTAGTATTTAGGGGCACCCCTGAACATTGCTTCCTCAGACAAGAACCAACTACAAGAAAAGAAGGACTGAACAGCCGTGCCAAAGTTAACGAGGAGAACGCCCACTGACTTGGCCTCAGCCCCCTACCGGTCTGTCCCCACCTTGAACCTGCTCCAGTGAAATCCCGGCATGTCCTGCAGCAAGCAACCTCAAGAATCCCATAGGACCTGCCTGCCTTCGACCCCCAAAGACTCTGGCTGGGGAAACACTGGATTTGTTGAACAACAGACTCCAGCTCCCCAAGGATCAACGAGTTTTCTCCACTCTTCACCAGAAATCCACGGCGCAAGTTCGAGTGGCCCAACACCAAGAGGAGGTATCCCCGGCAATCCTGACCCAAGATCCGGGGACCCCTGGCCTGCCTCAAGTCTCCAGCCTCAAACGGGAAGGTCACCCAACCGCGACCAGGAGCTGGTAAGATGATCCGACCCTAAAAGGCACCCCTGCACCCGATGCCCCACGACCTCGGGTGGCCCAACCAACAGTGCTTAACCAACCTCAAGCATCCCAACTTACTTCTCCAAGTGGTGGTCGCACCCAGAAGACCTTCTTCCCTGAGCCTGCAGTGCTTTTGCAAACCGGAGACTCTACATTGAAAGCAATCGGGCTTCCGACGCCAAACCAGCACTCTGCACCTGGCCGCCCCAGTGCCGCTGAGGTTGCATCTTTTGTGCCGGCCTAAACCCCCATTTACCCTGAGCTTAAGTCCAGGAGCTTTGCTCCCACAACCCAGTGGCCTGCTCTTCAGCAGACATCAACCAGAGGCCTCTGTACCACATTGGATAACATTGGGCCTCAGCACTCTGCTCCCGTTACCCTAGTGCCACTGAGGGCGTAACAAGAGTGTATCATTGACCTTGCAGGACCCCTGAGTCTAGCCCCAGAATACCAACTCCCACAACAAAGTACTTACATTTGAACCAAGACCTTGAATTTCTCAGTGTCAGTACTGTAAATCAAAACAAAGTGCATATACAATGACAATCCAAACTGTTACAACTGTATATTTACTGCAAAGTATTCATCACCTACCTGTGCCAGGCTTGCTTGGTTCTAGAAAATAAAATAACTAAACAAATAGTTTTAAACAAAAACAATTGGTCTGAAGTTGTCTTTGAGTGTTTGAAATCATTTCTTGATTGAGTGAGAGAGATACATGATGTTTATTTAGACCATAGTCTTTAAACCATACAAAACATTATTAATATCCTCATAGTGATAACATTATTATACCATAATTCATTTAACACAGTGGTTGAGTGTGTTCAACAAATGCTTAACACTGTCCTCTGATAAAGCCTGACTGCTCGACCACACTATCACAAATAGAGACTGAGGTGCTATCTACTTTACCTCTGCCTACCTTTTGGGTTCCACTGGACTCTGTAGCTTATCGATTTCTAAATGCCCCAATGTAGGAAGTTGGCTCTGTATATACCATACCAAACGGAGGTCTTGTGTGCACAAAGTCGAGTTTAGGCACAATTTGCATTTTATAAGCAGTCCTGCAACACCGGGCTGCTTTTAAACTTGCCTCCGGCTCTCAGCCGTACACATGTGCAAGTGCAGAAATGGCTACTGGCCTCTAAACTGCCATGCCCTATTATATACTAGGGACTTAAAGGTAGTTTCAATACTCCTACCCTGTGAAGTACTAGGGTCTTATAGGGGAGTTCATACCACTCATAGGGGTACCCTAACCCATAGTGTACCCTGGTGCATGTAGGTGTTTTCACTGTACTAAGTGTGTCTTTCAGCATAGCACTGGGCCTGGTTAGGCAGAGCCCAGGGTCAGGCAGAGGCAGATACCTCTAGTATCAGGCAGCAAAAAACCTGGAGGGGTGCACAGGATGACTTTGTAACTGTTATGTTATGTTCTCTACTCAGGCTGGACAGTTTTAGAGTGCATCTGTAGATCATATATGTTCTGTTCCGAACTATCTTTTAATGTCCGTAGTTGGACACACTATAAATGTAAATGTAAATTGATACTTGCACTACTCCCCCGCAAGGGTCTCAAGGCGCTTGTACGAATACCGCTGTGGAACCCGTCCTGGCTTTCCCTGTGAGGCGTCCACTCCTGGGCACCCCAAGATGAAGCCAGGCATCCTTAGCATTGTAGGGGCCGTTGTGGAGATTAAGCAAGCTATTGCCCAGAGTTGCAGAGTGGGACTCCATGATTGGAATAGGCACCGAGGCGAGAATTATCAGGGTTAATGATAGGGCATAAATTCTGTGTTTTGCTTAAGCAGGACATTCTTTCAGGTAAAGCAGAAGCAGTTACCTAGGTGATTTTTGCAAACATTCCTACCTCTTTCCGCAAGTGTTTTCACCTTGTGCAGTCTGTTTTCATGGTGAATTGTTTTCTTAAGCGTGCCTCCATCTGCTCTGCACGCTTGTGATGTCTAGTGGCAGTCCACATAGCTTTCTGTATAAAGTTACACTGCTTTTTATGGTAATGCTTCAGGGCGAATGTTTTCTCTGGGTCCCTATCAAACGTGTATTCTGGCTGAGCAGTTTGTTCCCATTTGCTGTGCGTTTGTACGTGCCGTCTGTTTGTGTTGTACTTCGTCAGAGATTGTGAGATTATCAAAGTAAAGCGGAGTGAGAAGTCATCCCTCCAGTGTCTTTAACTCACATTCTGAATATTACCTTTCTCTCCCCTTCAAATGTTTCCATGTCGTGATAAATTTAATCCTAAAGCCTCGTTTGCTTTCAATATGTTTTTGTCTGTGTGTGTATGTGTGTGTGTGTATATATATATATATATATGTGTGTATAGGGAGAGAGATATACATATTCATATGATATAGATATCTATGTGTGTGTATGTGTATGCGTGTGTAGGTACATGTATATAAATGTGTGTGTATGCATATATGTATGTGTATATATGTGTATAAGAGCACCAGTTGCATTACAGAGGGAGACGTTCATTTTTGTTTGGCACGGGGGATTGAGTTGCCCAGAATCACAGGATGTTGAGCGTCCATGCCGAGATTCGAACCCAGTTCCACTGCTCTGCAAATGGTTATCTTCCACAACCCAACCAGCTCCTTACGCTCATCAAAGACTGTTATAGGTCAAACTGTAGAGTAGAAGGGACGCTCATGTGCTCTACGTGTAACCTCACATCTAACCGCTAAGCCACATGGGTTACCCCTGTATGTATATTGCATTATGCATTCATGTTATTAGTCTTATGTTGTATGTGCAAAAAAACTAATAAAAATATATATTCAAAAAAACAAGCCCATTTACTGCTACCACACTGCCAAGCTCCCTTCGAGGTGTTGTTGCTCTGAGAGTCTCACCCCCAACTTAGTCAGAGCTACACCGTCCCTCTAAATTTAAAGATGTCCTTAAAACTAAACTCCCTGATGTCTGGTAGTTCAGAATTATCATCCCCATCAGCTTCTTGGTTCCCAATTGTACACCTACACCTGATACTGCACCAAAAACCAACCCTACGTTGAATGAGCATTGGCCAAGGCAACCATTGTGACTTCGTACTGTGAAAAGATTTGTGCAAACTCCACTAACATGCATCAAAGGTAAAGCAATGCAAGATGCCCTAACACAACCGCAGCAGTGCACTGATCTGTAACACAGAGAACCGATACAGGACAGGAGGCAGGTGCATCAGTGCAAAGCGCTTCCTCTCACTCACCTCACCCTCACTCTGTTTCAGCAACCAGAGCCGGACAGAAAACACCAACCAACCCAGGCAATTCTGCCGGACCGGGCCCAGGTTGGGGGGAGGTGGGAGTGCTAGTGAGAATCAGCACTGCTTCCGCTTTAGCACTGCTGCCGCTTTTGTTATAGGGGGCCGATATTGCAGCACAACCAGCCCCCAATAACAAAACCACCCCCACAGGTCAAAAACCAGTCCTCCCACCCTTCCGGCCCAACGGGAAAATGCCCGGTGTCCGATACGGCCAGTCCAGCCCTGACACCAACACAACTTGAGTACAAAAAAGGCAGCCGACTGAATGGAAGATTCCGTTCAGGTCGCTCACCTCGATCCGGCTATGTCCATTGCACATACCGCACTCTCTCCATCTGTGCCTCAGTTGTTTTTCTCTACATTCTTGTGGAAGCTCATATTATCTACTTAATCTTCCTTATGAAAATTGGTAAATGGATTTTGATTTCAATGGGAATGTTGAACCCAGAATGTTGGGACAGGAATGTGGCCTGCATGGTTAAACCTTCTTGCAGCCCTGCCTTGGGTGAACTCTGCTATATGCGGACTAGTATCCGGACATGTTCAGCCCCCATGCACGTTGAAGACCAGGCCTAGTAACTACCCATGAGGTCCGGAGTCTAAAGCTCTGAGGGCTGAAGAGGCAGACCATGTGCACACTCTAGTTGAAATGGGACTATTGTCCTTCTCTTTAGAGGTGTAAATCAAGCTTTGGCGGACAGTGTACCATGGCTTCTGAGTGATAGTACTGAACAGACCTTTTTTTCTGTTTAGGTAGAAGTCTGGCGCTTACAGCCTCCACTTGAGTGAAGTCCTGCTTGGATCTGTGTGTTAATCTTAGTTGTGTTCTAACCAGATCTATTTTAGGACCCTGCACCTGCTGTATCTTATTTTGTGGTATCTGATTTTGATGTGTAATGAAATTACTTCTCTTTTTATCAAAAGGACAGGACAGCACTTTATCGTCTCTGTTGCATAACTGCTTAGTTTGGAGTCTCCTCCCTCAGAAGCTTGTGACTGCTCTCTCTCTGCCCCGGGGGTGACAAGTGGAGTGGGTGTACTTGGTACCCTGTTTGCTGTGCCATTGTAGGTTCAGGTCCAGGGACATAGGTGGTAAAATGCTGCATCACCTTGGTTTAAGCCCAATGACCCTGCTTGGCCTGTGGCCCTTACGGTTGTTAGGGGGCAAAGTTAACCTACAGTAACCCCTCTCTCTTCGTGGTACTCTGTCCACTTGCCTCTCACTCTACAGGTACAATGTAATAATGATTAATTGGAAAGGTGTATGGCTTTACAAGTGTTAAAGTATTGCAGGAGTTTAGCATATGGCTTTATTACTCAGGACGGCCACATATTTCAGCCTTTTCTGCCACCCCGTGGTGTTCTCCTGTGGGAACAAACCTTGTGTTCATCTTCAGCCTATGATGGTTTGTGATCCTGCACCTAGATCATCTGCAGATGGAGTAGGGTCTTTGTTTCTATTTGAGGGGGTTCCTGGGTGAGTGCAGCGGGTTGTCTCCATGCTCCATTCCACACTGTTGACAGATCTGATCTTGCTTTGCTTTCCTTGCCTGTCTCTGCGCTCCTTTCAAACTCCACTGTTTGCCTACCCTGAACTTGGATGTTAGTTGCCTGCGATGTGGAATCTGGTAGTGTTGTTTGTCTAGTGGTCCTTAAGAACTCATTTTACTTTGTTTTTTATTTAGATTTCCCAGTAGGTTGTTAAACTTATGTCATTACTGGATCCTAGGAGATTGGTTCTTTGTCCCCCATGCCCGTCTACGAAGCGTGGTTCTTGGCCTCTGCTTTGTGAACGTCATCTTCAGCTACCAGGGGATTTGCTGCCTTTTATTAAGTTTTGCACATTTTGGAGCTGGGGGAAATGATTGCTTTTGCTGAGATGTTCCTGGAATTCTCTGGTCGGTTTGTAATTCTAGGTCTGCTTGAGGGGCATTGATGGGGTGATTCCAATGAACCTTCGTTCCTAGCTCACAGAAGAGACCACTTGCATTCACTTTGAGCTTCTAGCGGTTGCTGTGTTCTTGAGTGGTGGTGGAGCCATGTGTTTCACTGCCTTCAAGCAGCGTTCATATCTGCCAAGTTGGCCCCATCCCATGTGTGGCTCCAGCCAGCGCTGGTGTTCGCTCTTCTATCCGGAGGTTGTTAGTTTTTTTCTAACATTCGAAGTCTGGGCTCAAGCTCCCACCAAGCACAGGACCTACTGACCAATGTTCACACATGACATAAGACCTCTTAACAGCACTGATTCAAGCAAACTCTCCAATAAAGCCACCAGGTTCTTGCTGGTAGAGGAGGAGAGGGAACGGCTCATACCTTTGAGAGGCCTCTGGCGCACAGAGCACTCAGCCTTTTCTGGTTTCTTTCGTCCCTTTTTCCTTTCCTTTAGCTTGTTTGCCCCTGCTCCCTGTCCCTCACTCGCGCTCAATCTCCCCACTCTGTCCCCGTCCCCTCCTCCTTTGCTGCTCTTGGATAGTGAACCTGCCCTTTTCCTGCTTCATCCAATCATCATCAGCAGCAGGTGCCTTGACCTCCCTCCGCCTCATGCTGAACTGCTCTCGCAGAACAGCCGCAAATGTGGACGACAGGGTAAGTTATGCAGCTGTGCAGGTTTCCTCTGTGCCCTGCACTCCCTTTATCTGCACGCATACTCCTGCAGGGACATTCCACCCGGGAAAGCCTGGTGAATACCGGAGCCCTGGGTCGGTCTCCACGGCGCGGTCGGCGGTGCACCAGCGCCCGAGCCGAGCCGTCCGCGCCCAGCAGGAGCCGGCCTGGTGTTTATTGGCAATATTCAGACTCGGAGGGGAGCGAAAGGCAAGTCAAGAACGGCGTCATTTGTCATGAGACCAGACATGCAAACGCTATTGAATTTGTTTGAAGCAAAAGCTCGCCAGCGCCGAGGAGGACAATTTTAAGACCGATGCTTACACTGGATTCTGAAGATTTTTAGTGGAAATAAGAAAATACCCCTGCAAAATAGTGCTGCAGCCATTGCTACTATGTACATTATTTAACAACAAGGGGTGGTGATGGACAGAGTTTCTGAATTAAGCAGAATACTCTCACCCAGTCAAGAGATCAGGGCTTAATCCATCACCGTTTTTTAGCTCACTGCACCATCCCAGCTCAGAACCTGGCTACATGCAAATTAGTCTGTCCCTGGCCCAGTGCATGATGGGAACAGGGCAAACCAAACTACCAAGCCAATTCTTACACTGGGAAGGAAGCAAGCTACCGGGGACCGGTTTCTGGCATTTCAGCCGTCGTCGGCCCAGCTTGCTTGAATCCTGATGGTGCAATGAGCAAGGGACTCAGATCTGAGTATACCCTTCCACGCTTAGGGTGGACAAAATATTTAACAACAAGGGGTGGTGATGGACAGAGTTTCTGAATTAAGCAGAATACTCACCCAGTCAAGAGATCAGGGCTAGATGCAACACCGTTTTTTAGCTCACTGCACCATCCCAGTTCAAAACCTGGCTATATGCAAATTAGTCTGTTCCTGTCCCTTTTCTGAATTGTTACTATGTACAGCACTGCGTCCATCATATTTTTGTGTTAAAAAGTATACACACCGTGGCTAGTTAGAGTTGTGGATCCTTCGACCACATGGTTTGACAAGGAGGTCCTGTGTGGTGTAAAAGAGCCTTTACTGGTTCTGACTGCGATTGATTTTTGATTGTTACAAACTCTTGATTTGAGCATCATTGTGTGCATATGTGGGATGTTGAGTGCACCACCTTTATAGAGCTAAAACGTTTCGGAGGTTCTGACCCCAGAACACGCATATAGACCTTGGGTTCACCTCTTCACAGGAAAACACCTAGGTACCCGTTCGCCCACAGAAAGAGCCTCATTCGCCCACAGAAAGAGCCTCATTCGCCCACAGAAAGCCTCATTCGCCCACAGAAAGCCTCATTTTTCCACAGAAAGAACCTCTCGGATACCACACACTTCCTTCCCAACAGAAATTCCAACTTAATAAGCGCTCTCCACCACCTCACTGCCCATAAGCACCTACCACACTTTAAGATGCTGTGCACATAACAAACATACTAACATAACGTTTGCACTCAAACACCACAGCACACTTCAACCATCCACCACCGACTCATGCAAATAAGAACACAGCTGTTGTAGGGCCTCCTTTCCTTCAACCAGACCCAGCACCAGGGAATTTATTCCATGTAAGTATGTGTTGTCTGCTCTTAATCAGGATTATGAAGGTATGAGTGGGATGTTAGTGGGGGAGGGCGTGGGGAATGTTCAGAATAGTGGTGGATGATTGAAAAGAAAAGCGGAGGGTTGGATGTGGTTTTTTTCTTTGGGCTTCTTTTGCAGCTCCCTGGTGCCCATTTCTCAATGAATGCTACAGCTTTACGCATACCTGTGTCCCGGTCTTCTTTCCACACCACAGCATCTTTGTTCTAGTTCAGGTAAAGGGGATGCAGAAACTCCACCAGGAAATCTCATCTTCTTAGTCTATGTCTCTGTAACCAACCATCACACCCAACAGAACACCCACATGGAAGACTCCTCCTATCACCTTGGAGGTGCGCAGACTGCTAGAAACCCCAGAGCATAATGTAACGCACAACACAAAATACTTTTCCACCACTAACTTCCCATGAGGGTTGTTGCATTACTGACTTGATTGTATTGGGCAAAAACCCACCCATGATGGCCAGTGATGACAATGGCTTTGTCAGAATATATTTGTCAAATTCCTGCAATCGCCGGTGAGAAACTGCGCAGGGTTAAGGGGGGAGGGAGTGTTGTGCAGTGGAGCAAAGATGACATTGAAGCTGGACGGGGTAGCAGGATGTTAAAGGCTGTGATGTTTGGTAATCCGTGCAGCCAACGAGCATGTGATTCTCAAGGTAATATTCCGCTTGATGCCCCAGGCTCACCTTGCAAAACTTTAGTAATGCTTTGTGGGTCTGCATTGAAATCAGCCACACAGATTTAGAGATGCCAAAGAGAATACATGTGCACATCTGAGATCATACACTCATCTCACTACAACGAGGACCCCAAGCGATGCTTAGCCATGGATCCCTGTTTACATCTCTCACTACAAAGACCCCAAGCAATGCTTAGCCATAGAGACCTACTTATATCTTACCTCTCACTCCAAAGACACCATGCGATGCTTCCATGACCCTAAGCGATGCTTCAATGACCCTAAGCGATGCTTCAATGACCCCAAGCGATGCTTGGCCATGGAGACCTCCTTTCACCTCTCACTGCAAGGGAGACCCCATGCGAGGCTTCGATGACCCCATGCGAGGCTTCGATGACCCCATGCGAGGCTTCGATGACCCCATGCGAGGCTTCGATGACCCCATGCGAGGCTTCGATGACCCCATGCGAGGCTTCGATGACCCCATGCGAGGCTTCGATGACCCCATGCGAGGCTTCGATGACCCCATGCGAGGCTTCGATGACCCCATAAGATGCTTCGCCATGGATCCCTGTTTAAATCTCTCACTACAAGGAACCCAAGCAATGCTTAGCCATCGAGACCTACTTACATCTTACCTCTCACTCCAAAGACCCCATGCGATGCTTCAATGACCCCATGCGATGCTTCATGGTCCCCATGCGATGCTTGGCCATGGAGACCTCGTTTCAACTCTCACCACAAGGGAAACCACATGCGATGCTTTAATGACCCCAGGCGATGCTTCAATGACCCCAGGCGATGCTTCGATGACCCCAGGCGATGCTTCGATGACCCCAGGCGATGCTTCGATGACCCCAGGCGATGCTTCGATGACCCCAAGAGATGCTTCGATGACCCCAAGAGATGCTTCGATGACCCCAGGCGATGCTTCATTAACCCCATTGACCCCAGGCGATGCTTCAATGACCCCAAGCGATGCTTGGCCATGGAGACCTCCTTTTAACTCTCACCACAAGGGAGACCCCATGCGATGCTTCAATGACCCCATGCGATGCTTAGCGATGAAGACCTGCTTACAACTCGCCTCTCACTACAAGGACCTCAAGCGTTGCGTAGCCATGGAGATCTCCTTAAACCTCGCCTCACAGCAAGTGGACCACAAGCGGCGCTTGGCCATTGTCTGCCGACCACAAAGCACGTGCCACATGTCATCCACTTGACCCATGTCACCCACTTGACCCGGGCCTCTTATGATGACTGTCAGAAGCTGATGGGGCCTGGATGGAAACTGTCCTGTCTGCATATTTGTGTTTTGATGTCTTTACCTGAACCCGAACGCTATACTCCTGTAATGTCTGGTGTTTCTTTTTTCCCTCTTTTCTTTGGGAATATTGACTCAGTATTCTTAAATGCAACCACAGCAAAACCTACCAGCACTATTCGATGTAATCGCCATTTTGCAAATGCTAACCTCTCTTCCGTTTAAATAAAATGCTGCCTCCCACGCATGCCGAGCCCGAGCCTATACACTCGGCACTTTGACAGCACATCATTAACTGTCTCCCTGGTATTCTTGGCAGATGTTGGGTCTCTGGCAGCCTCATCCCACAGGCCTCCCCCGGCACCGCATTCCTGCGGGATAGAGTCAGCATCACCTGTCGGTCGCTGCTCTCAGCAGAAGCTCTCAGCAAGTGAAAGTTGCAAAGACAGAAGGAGAGCCCTGGGAATCTGAGGGTTGTAGATGTGTGTGGGGGCTCCACCGCCCCTCTTGGCCCCCAGTGGTAGAGGGAGCAGGTCTCATTGCTGTCAAAAACCCGACGTTGAGACTGCGCACGTGCAGGTGGTTTCAGGACTACCACTGGAAGTCTGACAGATCACGCCTGTGCATTTTAAAGAGCAGGAAAGTTTGAATGGAATGTTTTGATGAGGGAGTCTTGGCAGTGTCTGCTGCCTGTAAAACGCATGTTACCTGTAGTTCCCAGGCTTGCATTCCAGTGAGGTGACCTCATCCTTTCTGGGCCAGGAATAAGGTTATCCGAGAGCCTTATGCCACCAGGAACACTGTGTTCCAGTCACAAGTATTAATGTCGAATCCTAATGCATTTTGGGATTTGTAGTTTTGTGGATGGAGTCTGGAATATGGTGTCCAGGTGATGAGGAACGATCTACTAGCCTTACCTCCAACTCAATTTGCACGGATTTTGTTGCTTTTGTGATGGTGAAAGGAACACAAGTAATTTAGTACAAACAAGTTGTGCACCCGGACATAATTAATGTTATTTTTTGCTCCATTGCATAAAAAGAAATAGAGAAAAATAATCGTCTCCACTTTTTCGATGAGAAGAATGGAATTCGGATTCTTGCGAAACTGGTAAACATGGTGCAAAACACCCAGATCTGTTTTGATTAAACATTTTTGAGCTAGTATTTCTTTCTTAAACACTCTACTTTGTATTTTAAAGGATTTACTCTTAATAAATGTTACATTCAGTAAAGATCTTTTAATTCATTTCCTTGGTTTTTGCTCCGCCTCAACTGTGCATGTACAACACATGGTACTGATTTCGAACTGTGGCTATTAGATGGCTTAGTGTTTGAACCAGCCTGACAGCTTCTGGGGCTCAACCCTGCACCCAACCATCTAACCCTTTCCTGGTACCCACAGGCTTCCATCCAGCATGATGTTAAGCACAGGCTCATCCCCTTGGATCAGAGAAGTGCCCTCCCCTCTTACGCCCCCCTGACCGTGGAGAGATCCAGCACCTTTTTGCTGAAGTTCCAAGTTGAATGCAGAGGAAGGTTCCTCGCCTGTGCCCTGTATTCTTGTAGACTGCCAAGAGTCAAAATCTAGTCCTGCTGAGTCCTACATTTTCAAGATCTTTCCTCCTTGGCCTGAAGCCGGTGACGCCTTCAGATCTCAAAATATCTAACATTAAAAGTACTGTGAACTCCAATCCTAACCTGAGAGGCATAGGGCAAGCACTGACCATCCTGACACTAGTATGTTCATGTCTTGTTGAAGATGACCACAGGTTGCCTTCATCATATTGTTTTGAGTCACAATGAGCACAAGCATTGTTGTAAAGTCATAAGATTTTACACTGTGGCCCTTGTATTCATATTCCCTCTCATAGTCGATTATTCGATTATATTCTATGAGATATGGTTGTGCGTCCTCACATTTTCAAATCTGCACTTTATCACTGCTAATCAGTGCTAAAGTGCATAGGATTCCTACTCTAAAACATATCACGGGTTTCTCCATGATTGGCATATTTGATTTACTAACAAGATCCTAGTACAGCGTACTACATGTCGCCAGGGCCTTTAAATTAAATGCCACTACTGGGCCGATTGCACTGATTGTGCCACCCACATGAGTAACGCTTCAAAAATGTTTCGGGACTGCCACTGCAGAGCCTGTTTGGACATTTTTAAGCTGCCAATTCGACCTGGCAAGTACAACTACTTGCCAGGCCCAAGCCTTCTCTTTTATGACATGTAATGCAGCCTAAGGAAGCTGTAGGTATCCTCTTGGGCAGGTTGAAATATATTTAAAAGGTGAGAAATTTACTTTTAAGTTTTACAAGTCCTGCGTGTGAAAAACTACTACTTTCATTTGTCACTACAGCAAGGCCTATCTCTCCCATAGGTTAGCATTTTTTTCTCACTTAATCATTCAAGACCTCTGCCTAACCTTTGAAAACATGTCTGGGTTGGATGAAAGTTGAGCTTTATGAATTCACTCTAGACAGATGCACACAAAGGAAGCTGATGTTTGCCCTGCATATCCTGATGACTCATCACCAGGCTAATGGGTCTTCCTGAGCAAGAATGCTGGGAGGATTTTACACTTGCACCTGACTAGAACTGTGCCTGTCCCCACACAAAGAGCTGCATACTCCTTGTAGTGTGTCTGGAGTCAGGGCGATGAAGGGAAGGCTCTGGTGCACTACAAAGAGTTTTCTATGAAGTCTCCCTACTTCAAAGGCTAAAATGGGTATAAGTTCTGCACCTCTGACACCATATACTATGAACACTTCTGGACTGAAGACATTCTGCCACTTTGCTTTTTGCTTTGCTGTTTTGGCCTGCTGCTTCTGTCCTGGAAGTGAGAGCACTGAACTTTGCTCTATACACCATGCTTTCTAAAGTTTCTCCAAGAGCTTGAGTTGAGCTTGCCTCATGTTGGAAGTCTCAGGGTCATCAAAGGCTTCACCTGCAGCACTCAGACTCCTCTGCTGAGAACCCTACTCTGCCAAGTGGTGCCAAATCCAGTTCCAGGGCCCTTGTAAGGGAGTTTCTGTACTACAAAGAAGAAAATCAGCACATTGACTTCGAGCACCACTTTGGAAACAGTGCTGCTGTCTGAACCGAAGGTGTGGTCCCTGCTCAACGTAACAGCTGCAACTTATAAAGCAAACTCCAACGCCCTCGTAGTACCCCCAAAGAACCACCACATTGTGAGTCTTGAGTACCACACCACCAAAGTCCGCGATGACCCACTCTGCCGTGATGACACCCGATGCTTCGACACCGCACTACCATCAAAAAGATACCTCGCTGCATCCACCGCATCGACTTCCCTGCGTCTCGCATCTTGCCCGGCCGTCAGCGGCTCAATGACTCTGCACCACCTCCAGGAACTGATGCCTCACTTATTTCAGTGACGTCTCACCTCCGTTGTGCAACGCACCGTCCACAAGCACCAACAACCTACATAGCAGTAAGTAACCGACTATCAACTATCTCTGCGACGCCTCATCTCCACGGCGCCTTGCATAGTCTTTGGTTCTCAACGTCTCCAAGGTACTGAACTGGGGTCTGCGTGACTCCGTTGCCAGCCCACACTCCATTGTGGTCGTCTTGAACTTGTGGATTCATCTCAGTCAAGCACGTCGAATAGCCCTGACCGGAGCTATTGTGTATCTAAGTGCTGTAACTGCATTTAATCTTCAAAAATTCATATCTTGACTTATGTTATGTTGACTTTTTGTCATTTTGGTCTTGATTTACTCCGAGAAATATGGCTGTTTTTCTAAACTGGTGTGGAGTACTTTTTGTGTTTGTGTGTGTTTGTGTGTGTGTTTGTGTGTGTGTTTGTGTGTGTGTGTGTGTGTGTGTGTGCACAAATACTTGACACATTGCCTCTTTAGTTTAGCCTGACTATTCTGAGCCAAGATACCAGAGGGTGAGTACCATTAAACTTAGTGTGTACTACGCTTACCCTAACTAGCGTGTGGGTCCCTACTTGGAAAGGGTGCAAACCACTGCCAACTAGAGACCCCATTTCTAACCGAGGTCAACACAAACATATGGAAAGCTGTTTGGGATAGTTGTGCACAATTATCCTAGATGTTACAGTTTGAACTTCATGATAAAGACACCATCCAAAGCGGCCTGTGTGCTCATGGTTTTATTGAAGAACTCCCATATCATTTCTTGTGTAATATTTCCAGGAAACTTTTGGAGTAAAAGCAGTCCAAATGTAGTGTTGCATTAAATGACTGTCCGCCAAAGAAAGCCAATATGCAAGCTCCTTTAGATCTTGATACAAGTGTTTTTGTCGGTTTTGGCACATAATGTAACATTAGTTCACCAGCAACTATTTGTTGGCGGAGTGATGTCATAGCGATAACAGAAGTTTATAATCTTAGGATTGCGCTCCACCGCTGGCAGAAAATAGCCCTCAACTGTCAGACTGTCCCGGTTCTTTCTTCCTAACCAATGACGCTTTTAATTGGTTGGGTCATGAAATGAAAAATTAGCAACCCTTCCAGAGAATGAGATAACCAAACTGCTGCATCACTTTAATGAAAGAAACGAATCCAAAAAATAACATTTTGAGCCTTAGAGCAAGTTCCCTTCCTCCCGATCTGGTAGGACAACCATTTTTGGCACGCTTACGCAAAGATTTGAAAACCTGGCTTTTCAGAGAGGCCTACCCATAGTCATGGACCCGGTGATCTGAGACTTGTTACTTTCATATTTGCCTTGTCTGGCGCCTTGATGCCCTTGGGCTAAGTTGCGCGTTATAAATCCTCATTGTTTCATTTATTCATTCAGGCACAGGGCTGAGAGGAATGCAAGGGCAGTGAGAGATGGACACAGGCGCAGACTCGGAGATATGGAGTTTTGTGGCTGTGAGGAACAAAGGCTAGGGCAAGCAGGGCTTAATTTGTGGAACTGTTTGGCAGTGACCACCACAGCACTTATTTCGGGGTACCCTCATCTCTTCAGGTCATCTCCCTCATCCCTCCCGACTCCTCTATGGAGGCAGTCCTGATCTCAGTGCTGATTTTTCTAGTGAGAATAGTGAAGGTAAGCACTGATTTTATTGAAAACACTGAGCCACTTATAATGCTTTCTCACTGTTGTGAGGTTTATAGTAATTTTATCAGTGGCGAATCACAAAAGACTACACTTCCCAGCAAACCCGGAGTCAGAAGCTACAGATTGAAGTGGAGGGAAAATCGCCAATTATGAGCCCGGTCCACACTCAGCAGTGGGAAGTAGCATCCTCTTTGCTGATGTGAAGACAAATTAAACTCAGTGAATAAAACAGAATAACATCATCAGAAGAAACCCAACAGAAACAGTAGCACAAAGTCTTTTGAATCCTCAGACGATTTCTTTGGAAGATTCAGAAGCCTGGACCCCGGAGCTTCATATGTGTCCTGTTGAGATGAAGCCTTTGGAAAATCCAAGCATTTTACAATATGAGCTGAAAGAAATAATCCAGAATATTTGTATTATAGACAAATTAATGGGAGAGAAACACAGTATCTGACAAGATACAGACAACAGAGGGATATAGTCAACTTTGTATCTTTAATTAAATAAGAACTTTTCCTTCAGTATTCTAGCTAGGAAAATCTGCATTTTATTACAATAACTGAGGCTCATATTGTTGTTGTTTTAAAGCCTTTTTAGTACTACCAAGCCAGCGGTTTGCAATAAAACACCCCGAATGTTGATGCTGTGGACCAAGCAGCAGATCTAAGAGTGTTCTCTAGCCTTGTTTTAGCCAAAAAGGCTCTGGAGGCCGTATCTACCCTGGTGGATGAGCCCCAAAGGTTTTTTTATCAGCCTAAGACACTGCCTTTGCCCATATAGCTAAAGTAGAAGATTCAGGAGCATGGGTTTTAAGAAAGATTACCAAATGAGAGGATGTTCTTAAATCGGTAGTCTTTATTTCATATTATTTAAGTGCACTGTCGACCCCTTTGTATGGGAAGGGAAATGAGGATATTCAACACGAGTTTCATGCATCTGGTAATAGACAATAAAGGACAATGTCTTGTGGAAACACCCTGAGCCCCATCATTGGAGGCTGTTGCAAAAGGAAACCAAGCTGATAAGCTTTGCAGTGATGGAGAGGTGGGGGGGTTATGTCGGGCCTGTTTGGAGAAATTGCAGAGTTGGTTTCACATCCCATGCTGAGCAATAATAGAGTTTAGATGGTGGAATATTTAACATCCAACAGCAATTTACAGACTAAAGTAATTTCTCCTATACGTTGTCCTCAAAGATCAGAACCAGTAGTATAGCTGATCTGAAGCCATTATTAGCCCTGAAATACTTTTCTTGCGACAAGTCTTTTAGACACAATGAAATAGAGAGTTGAAGGTACATTGGCAAAAATAGGTTGGTGATTATTTTCCACACACCTGCTAATTCCAAGCTTCTCAAGATTTCTTGTAAATCTTGATGGGATCTGGAGCATGGGAGAGTTTTTTAAAGATAGCAGCTGAAAAGGCCCATCAGTGGCAAAGAACACCGGAAACCTTTGAAGCTATTAGTCATAGGTTGGCGGGTAGGATCAGAAAGTAACTCTTGCTGTGGGGATCTTAGAGGATGTGAGATGAAAAATAGGAAACACAGCAATATCTATGGCCATTCTGAGGTGAGATTGGAACCAGACCCGAGCTATTTAGAGTGGGAAAATTAGAACCATCATGTGCTTCGGTCTAAGAGTCTTAACCTGGCACATGAAAATCCTGGCAAAAGGAAGAGAAAGTGTAATTGTGACCAGTTGTGCAAGAAAATGCCTATGGCGAGGGGATACTGCGAAAGTGGGGCAATTGGGATTTCAAACGTGAGACACAGATCATTTGGCAACAGACCCAAGTGATGATTCAGTGTTTGGAAAACTACTGGATAAAATCCCCTGCCCTGGAGGCAACTGGGGTGCCAACCTGCTACTATGAGAATGCCACGAAGAATTCAGAAGGAACTGGGGTTTTTGATGGGGGCAGAGCTACATACTGCCTTTGCCAACCTCACCGGGGATTCATACTTTTAATTTAAATATTAGACCTCATAAGTGTTGTCCATCCACAAAAGTATGATGAAATGTCCCTTGTCTTTAGTGAAATTGAAAGGAAAGAGAAAGTGCAAAAAAAACCCGAATAATTCTCATGCATTGACCATTCCTTTACAAATCAAGCTTCTCCCATTGACTACTGAACACTCCAAGGATATCATCTCCACATGCGACTAAGGCTAGAATTGGGGATCTGGCTAAGCTGATACTACTATTCCAAGCAAACAAATGATCTCACCACTGTCCAATCTTCTCAAGTATCTTCATTTAAGTATACTTTATCTATAAAGAAAGGCCCTACCTTGAATGTCTGATTTTCAGACATCCGTGTGCATGGTATAGAATGTGTCAACGAATGTGTCAACGAAGAACATGGTAAATAGACCAGGCTAAAAACCCAACTATTCTTGCTAATTCTTTGAGAGATGTGTGACCGTGTCAAATCTTCCTTATTTCATTTTATTGAACTCGGGACGACTTAACATTTTGAATTTACATTCTACAGAGAAGCTTGGCGAAACACAAAGTAGAATCAAAGGGTTGAGACCTAAATTGGTAAACCCTGGCATACCAATGAATTGAAAAGAACCTCTTGCGTTCCAGAGAAAGTGGTACAGAGCGGTAAGAGTCCCTATGGTCTCACTTCACCACCTGGAAAACGAACATTCCTGAGATGAACAAGAGTCTCCATTTTGAAGAGACTGTGTTCTTTTTTTTGTCCAATTCTTTTTTATTTTTGGTAACATTTGATCACCACAGTGCCCCTCCCCCCCAGGATGAAGTGAGCACTCCTTTTTGGCTCCCTTTTGAAATAAGCGTTCCTATATTCTATAAGAGCTCTGTATACATAAATGTACTGGCCTTAGTGAAAACATTGATACAAAGGAAAGGACCACTCTTTGAAAAACCCTGTTCTGTTTAAAGAGCCCAAAGAATTTGCTGGCTAAATATGAAGAAATGCATTTTGCAATCAACAAAGGGGAAGAAAGAGATGTTGACCTTGAGAAAAAGCTTTCACTTATCCTTTGTTGTATTGGAAATATCATCCCATTCTTGATATTACTGTATCTTGCCACCACATGGGCACTGTTGTAACTGGTTACTGAAGTGGTAATTCCTAGAACTACTGGCTTAATCCAAACTGGTTCCTCACAGAAGTGCTCACAAGCAGTAATAATGAATATGGCTCAAAAATGCTAGTAATTATTGAGCTTTGGTCAAACCTAAATAGACACAGCCTCAAGAATCTGGTGTTACTCCAGGCGTTGAAACAAAAGCTAGACGTCTACAAAGGTTCTGTCCCGGTGACTCTTTTGGAGCAATTCTTTACAGCTTATTTGCCCAATTTAGGATTATAAAGAGGGGTCTTTAACATCCTCTTCAAAAACCAACCGTCCTGAAGATGGTCTCACTGACTTACATCTACAGAGACCGAAACGTCGGTGCAAATTCCACTGTACTAAAAAGTTATTATTCCATGTATTATTTGCATTCTTGTTTTACTGTGATACACAGTCCCAAACACTCTGTATAGGAATTGGACAGTTAACACAGTAACTTATGGTTCTGTATGAATTGCCACATTTTTTTTATAGCAGCTGTGAATGTGCTTTTTGAGATTTACTTTTTGTGAACCCCTTTGCAAAATCTTTTTTGAATCTGTATAAAAATACAGTATCTACATTCTTACATCTAAAAAAGTATTTTTTCAAGTAATATATTTTTTGTTTTTGATTGACTTTCAAATAATTTTGAATTTATTTTATTGATGTCATCATTTGAAATATTTGATTTATAAAAATGAGTTAAGTGTTTTTGTACAAATATATCCCTTGTGAGTACTTTTATAAAGTTGGCATTTTCTTGTTCCAGCTAGGGCTGGGCGATAAACTCTGCCCTGTTTGCGGAGGTTTCCGCACTCTGCAGAGCATGCAAAATTTTTTTCTCACTGGCTCTCGCCGGCGTTAAGTTGGCAAGGGCGGGTGAGGAAAATCCAATACCAGACCACCTCTCAGCGAGATTTCTCAATGCGTGCAATCCGGAAGGTTGCAACCGTTCTCGTTGAGAACTCCATTCGTGTTGAGGAAGCTGCCGCTCGAGTAGCACTTCTACTCAAGCGGCAGAAAGAAACAGCGTCCTCTTGCACTGCACATGGTGCAGTTCACGCAGATTTTACAGTGGGGGACAAACACCAGCCGCTAAACATCGGCGCGAATTGCGTGATGTAACGCACTCCTCTGCTTGTGGAACTCTGCGTAGCGTGGCAGTTTTTTTTTGTCACTCCCTGCCCAGTGCTAGTTTTAACCATTTTGTGTCTGCAGTCTGTAACCTGGGTCACATGAACAGCCATGATGTAGAGGACTATTGACCTTTGTGTATTGCTCTCGGACAGTGAGACAAAGGGGAATAGTGCCTGGTTGGATAGGCCATCTTTGACTGAGGAGGGGGGGAGGAGCAGTCACCTACCACACGTGTGCATCACAAAGGCTCTGCCCAGCACGCTCATAAAGGGTTTTTACATTAGTCTTTTTGTGGCTCTAGAAAAGCTGGGGCCAGGGTAGGGAGTCAGGAAATTCCAAACACCTATGAGGGTTTAAACTCCAGAACCTACCCCTACTTCAAAGTGGGCACCAGGTATAAATATTGATCCCTCGGACCCAACTCTTCAGTACACCTCTGGAGCTGTAGAAGACTCGGAAGGACTTCTGTGCTGCTCTGCAAGTAGGACTGCTGCCCTGCTTCCCGAGAGAAGGACTGGACTTGTATTGTGGACCCAGGACCGTCAGGGTGACCCCACGGGCTAGTGGGCTGGCCTCCTGATCAGAGCCTCTAGGACCGAGAAGTCTTCAACCATCTACAACACAGCACCTGGACTCTGTCTGCTGTGAGTCTTGCCCCAATAGTGCCATCCCAGTCCTGGACCCTTGCAAGTTGGTTTGAAGGAGCTGCTCTGCCAGCCCAGCTCTGTGAGCAGAACTGGCGCAGGGCTAAGCATCTCCTCATAGCTGCTTCGGAAGTGTCACAGCACGACCTAGCCGTGCTGCAGGACCTAGCGTTGCAGTCCACAGCTTCCTCAGGAATGCTGCTGAGCAATGCATCTACAACATGGGTCTTTGCATCACAAGCCCCTCGTTGGCGATATCCTCAACGGCGATGCAGGACTTCATATTGCAGCCCTGCCTCTTCCTCAGTACCCTCGCTGCACGATCCTTGATGCCGAACCTTGCATCACAAACCCTTCATCCATCAGCATCCTCAACGATTATTCGGGATGCCACATCACAGCCTTGCAGCTTCTTCAGAGAACATCCTCAGCATCTAATATCAGCAGCCTAACTGAGGCACTGTATCCGGGCCATACTTCATCGGGGTCGGCCTGAACCTGTGACTATCCCGATCTCGCGACCAGATAAGTTGGTGCTTTGTGCTTTAAGGATCTATTTTCACCTACGTCTTAAAAATTGTATATTTCTACTAATTGAATGTTTGTTGTTTTTGATCTTGAATAACTAAAATTATACTCTATTTTTCTAAATTAGTGTTGGATTTTTCATGTTTTCACTTTATTACTGTTTGAAATGATGTATAAGTTCTTTACACAATGCCTCACATTTAAGCCTGACTGCTCTGTTCTCAGCTACCAGAGGGTTGAGCATAGGTTAGTTTAGGTTTTGCTTGTTGCACCTTCTTGTGACAAGGATTGTTGTTGTTGCTGCTTAAGCACCGCTCCACCAGTAACCCCATTTTTAACAGGAACCACCATGTGTAACAGTTTGTCCTGGCAGGAGACCCGGGCCCTCTCAATACCATTCTTTGTATCACAGAAACGAATCCCATTTTACTTGTTTTGTTGACCCCTTAACCTTTAGGCAAGAAGTGACCCTCCCCACTTTTGGAGAAAAAGGTATCCATGCCAGGAACTAAAACCAGGGCAGCTGTGGAACTGGGGTGCTGAATAAGTGAAAGTTGAAACACAGGGTTAACATTGGCATTCAGAACATGATACTAGTTATTGAATACTTTATTCTTTTTGGATGGAGCAATGGTCTTTTGTCTTTTCTGAGGGTTCAGGACCAAAGCAGGAATCATTGAACTCATTCCAATATAATCGTCTGACTCAGTGGTGGTAACGTTTTCATAATCCTGCATTTATGTATTCTCCAAAACATTTGTTTAATACTTCTTCTTTCATTATACCTCCAGATTTGAGGTACAAAGGATCAAATACGAACCATTATCTTTGGTTAAGAACCGCTAATCTCAATACTTACTGTAAGTACAGGAATAATAATCATTTTCTGAATCGGTGGTATCCTAATTATCATCCTTTTCTAGATTCTCCAAAACAACATGAATCCATTTCTTCATCTTGCATCCTCCAGATGTGAGAATCAATGAATGATTGACCTAGTGTCCATATCTTTGGGCGGTTGAAAACCGCTGAACACACTACCAGCAGAGTCCGAAATCCATTCCATGGAAGGTCCCTGGACCATGTGAGAATACACATCTTTAGATTTAAAGAACATTGACCTCTAGTGGTTATAGTCGAAGTTTCTCTGGGAACGGAAACCTACTCACCCAAAGAGTTCCCAGAAGCCAGTATTGTAATCTATTAACTTTAAAAACTAAATAGCGAGGAAATAATATAGGTGATATTTAGCAATTCTTCCTCTTCAAATTCTGAATTGTATTGTAATTGCATTTATAGAGGGCTTACTTTGATAATTAATTTGACCAGTGGACATTTTAGTCTGTTAGTTGGATTGAAAAGGATATTGGAGAAATTAAAGAGGGAAGGGTTTGCATGTATAAATCCATTTCTACCCCTGATGAGGTGTTGAAGCACTTTTCAACTAGTAGCACACAAGGCCCTTCATAACTAGTTTTAGCATGTCTAACGTGCATGAAAACAAATACAATTGTATTGACAAAAATATATAAATTGAGAACAAAGGTTTAAAACTCAGATGGAAAATGTAGGGAAACGAGTAGGAATGGCAGAGTGTGTAAAAGAAGAGAAGGCACTGTATAGAAAAGAGAAGTACAGAGTGAAAGAAGTGAAGGACTGAAGAGAGGAGGACAATAGAAAACCAGAAAAAGTAAAGAAAAGAAAAAAGAATGAATGACGAGAAGAAAAGTTTACACAACAATAAAGGGAGAGATTTTAAGAAAGAAATAGAATTGCTGGTTGGAAGAGGCAACAAAGGATGGAACATCAGATTGACAGACGTAAAGGATGAAGTAGTAATAAATGACGTGAAGAGGTGAAGGAAGAGGATGGAGCTGTGGGGCTCCATAGAGGCGATTAGAGTGCACAGTAGACAAGCGACACTAGAGTCAGAAGAGTACTGTATCCCCCTACTGGCAGGAGCAGTGAATGACTGCAGTCACCTGCAGGGGCAGTTATCCACAAGGTTTCCCCTACAGACGGGGAAGTCATCCTCCCGCAATGACTGCAGTCACCTGCAGGAGGAGTCTTCCCCAAGGATCTGCCCGCAGGCAGGAGCAGTGAATGACTGGAGTCACCTGCAGGAGGTATGCCTGCAGGGTCCCTCCCAAGGAGAGTCCTCTGGGGGAGAGCACCCTGGCTGGGCTGATGGTTACTTTGCCTCTGTGCCCTCGTCTGTAATATAGAGCAGGTGCAAAGGCTTTTCTAATTTGCATGGGGCTTATGGGGGCGCACTTTGAGCACCCGTTCGATTTATATTACTGAATGGGATTCAAAAGCATCTGCAGCTACTTCTATTATAACATAGTCACCCTTTGTTGCAAAATGTGGTCGCACAAGTCCTTCTCGCCTCCGGGACACTTTGTATAAGGCAGTACCATTTGTGCTCCATATGTGATATGCTGCTCTAGTATCGCTCACTCAGCGACTGTTTTAGGCACTGCAGCTCCTTGCAGGGGCGGCTCTAGGCTCATGGTGGCCCTGGGCACAGAGCGTAGGTAGGGGGCCCCGGAAAGGGGGTCTGGTCAGGGCGGAGCGCGGAGGCCAGTGAAGAGGGGGGGTCAGGGTGTTTGGAAGTGGAACAGAGCCGGAGCCTGTCAAATCCATGCCAGGGGCCGCCACGCAAATATGTATCCATCCTCAGAGGATTATTATATTAAGGATATATATTGGTGTGGTGGCCCCTGGGGTTTGGTGGCCCTGTGCAGGTGCACAGCTTGCACATACCTAAAGCCGCCCCTGCTCTTTGGCTCTGTAATCATTTTAAACAGTTTACCTGGGGATTGTTTTGTACTTCCTATGTGCTGCTGGGGTACCTGTACCATTACATACTGGTTTTGCCTTATAGTTACCAGGGCAGATTTTAAGTTTCTAGGTTTGTGCTTCTCTTCACCATCAAGTTCCTGGTCACTAGATGCCTGCTACCAGGGACTCGATTAGGCCTTTGGTTTTTAAAATTGAACGTCCTCTTCATCACTTGACGTCTCATTGCTGTAAGTAGTGGCCGCGTTGTCCGCGAATGTCTGGATGTCTTACTCTGCTCTTGCCTTATCACGCCAAGATGCACACTGCCCGTGCACACCTTGCTCTTCCTTATGTCCTTTTTGGTAACCAGCTTCTAGGAAATGGGTTGTGCACCGCCTTTTTTTAAACCCGTTTCAGACTGTGCTCTGGGGTATTACTCCCCTCCTGGAGTGTGTGTATTAGATCCTCTAGTAGCACACCTATTACGTCATAGGTGTGTCACCCTAGGCACAAGTATAAGCGAGCTGGTTCATCCAGCTAATTTTAAACTGTATCAAATATTCAATTGCATTTCGGTGCATAATGAAATAGAAATGGCACGTAATGAACTTAAACGGCGCGTAAATGAAATTAGTTAAGACATGAGTGAGGCATATTACAACTTCAGAGTGTTTCATTTGTTTAATTTTCAGGCGTTCCCTGATGAAGCTGCATTATGCACCGAAATGCATTGGAACAAGGAATGAATCTAAATAACGCCTAACATGAATTGATAAAGGAAAGATGTGAATAAACATGTTTTCACATGAATATATTGAACTTTGCTGGATTGAACGTTTGTTTGAAGAGCACGATTGAATATTTGATACAGTTGGAAATTAGCTGGATGAACCAGCTCGCTTATACTTGTGCCTAGGGTGACACACCTATGACGTAATAGGTGTGCTACTTTTTGGTAACCAAACAGCACTGTGATTCATTTACAGAAGATTTTGTTGCCACCTGTTTGAGTCTGCTTTACGCGAGTATCCAACCTTCAGCAGGATGGGGCGGCCTACCCACCATCTTTGGAATTTGTTGTTCACCCCGATGTGCCCCCTTCCACCATCTTTGCTTCCTTTTCTTACCTTGTTCTTCTACAGTAAAGTAGCTAGTCTGGGCCTAAAGAAAGAGGTGACTTGGATGCTAATTTGAGAATGGTTTTTATGTTGCAGAATCAGTCTCTCCTTTATAAGAGTTCCCAAAAGTTGCTACCTACGGTGTACGGTGCTGTACTAAAACTGAAATAAAACAAGCATTTGGAAATGTCACCGTGTCTGGCTTATCAGTAAAACCCAAAATGGATACAGGGTGGTGTCACTAAGCCATACCTAACTAGGTTAAAGGTTGGGGTGTCCTGTATCTTTGAATAGCTGAGCCATGTTTCTTGTAGAGCTTCTTGTAGTAGTTCCTCCGCTTCGCCTTCTTCCTTCAAGCAAGTCCAGCGAGTGATCAACTTAGCTTAAGTTTGTAGGGCCTGATGGGACCCTTGCAAACCCCATAGAGAGAACGGTGACCCTCCATGTCTGAACTGCAACTAAAGAAAAAAGTCTTGAGGATAGAGACCATTAACTCTAGGTCCTGCAGTATTTTCCTAAATAAATTGAAAGAATTGCCCGAGCTTTTGTGGACTTTCACAGTAGATCTGTTTTATGCCCAAATTCTTTAAATCCAGTTAGGATTAGCAAGACTCCCTTAATCTGTGGCTCTTTAATTGAGGCCTAGATCTTTTTCTAATGTACACATGATAGGCCCAGGCCTTTATAGGCATGGCCTAGTAAATAATCAATTGAGTCCATTTCTATGTCTGAAGCCTCCGTCTCTCTGTAATGTCTGGCAAAGAAGTCTTCTTCTGACTTTTTCTGAACCAGTGCAAAAAGTCTTAGAACCATGTTCAAATTAGAGGAGGACAAATCTGTGTAGGACCATTTTTCATGCAGTTTGCCCTGCTCATGTAGCGCCAGTTAAACCCACCGGGCCTGATGAGGATGACGGGCTGACTTTAGTCCGACCGTCACTCTAACGGAAACTGGACCGCCAGACATGATGTTGGGGGTCCCAACATAGGCATTACGATGTGACAGCCACCACAGCAGTTGCAATGCCTATATTTTGTATTGCGGCGGGTGCTGCTGGCTGCAGCTCAGGCCGCAAGACAAACAAGCATTTACAATGCAATGGTTTTGCCTTTGTTAAAGTTAGAGCGATTGGCATTGCTCTTGACATTATTTTTATTTATGTTTTTTTTAACATAAATAAATGGCATTGTCATTTACAATGCCACTAGCTTTATCTCTCGCAAATGACACACACCAACACCCACAGAGAGCCCCCCAACACACACAACCCCCCCCCCCACACACACACCCACACAGAGCCCCCCCACACACAGCCACACAAAGCCCCCCACACACACCCACACAGAGCCCCCCCACACACACACCTTCTGGCCCATTATCTTTTCTCCTCATCAAAATAACTGCCACACCCCTTTCTTTGTTCTGAAAGTGGTAGGTAGCAAGCCATTTCAAATCTAGGGGGCTGTGGCCTAAAGAGAACTTTCTGAGGGCATGGAAAGAACAGCAGTCTCCTTTTTCATGGATGAGCATCCCCTAGCTCGGTTCTTATGCTCCACCTGTCTTTCTTTGATACTTCCTCCATTCTTTCCATAGTGTCAACAGTGGGTCAATATGCTTTGTCCTTTCTTTCCATAGCATCATGGCCGCTGTTGGATTCGATACCAAGTACAATGCAACGGTTTTGCCTTTGACAAAGTTAGAGCTATTGGCACTGTAAATGACAAATTGTTTATTTATGTGTTAGTTTTGAAAACAGATAAATAAATGGCATGGTCATTTACAATGCCAATAGCTTAATCTTTTGCAAATGCGAGACCTATTGCATTTGCACCCACACCCCCACACACACAGCCACACGCACACAGAGCCACACACAGAGCCCACCCCCACACACACACAGCCCTACACACAAACAGCATCACACACACACACACAAACAGCATCACACACACACACACACAAACAGCATCACACACACACACACACAGCATCACACACACACACACCGCATCACACACACAGCAACACACACACACCGCAACACACACACACCGCAACACACACACACCGCAACACACACACACAGCAACACACACACAGCAACACACACACAGCATCACACACACACACACAGCATCACACACACACACAGCATCACACACACACACAGCATCACACACACACACACACAGCATCACACACACAGCATCACACACACACACACACAACACACACACACAGCATCACACACACACACAGCATCACACACACAGCAACACACACAGCATCACACAGCATCACACACACACAGCATCACACACACACACAGCATCACACACACACACAGCATCACACACACACACACAGCATCACACACACACACACACAGCATCACACACACACACACACAGCATCACACACACACACACACACAGCATCACACACACACACACACAGCATCACACACACACACACACACACACACACACAGCATCACACACACACACACAGCATCACACACACACACAGCATCACACACACAGCATCACACACACAGCATCACACACACAGCATCACACACACAGCATCACACACACACAGCATCACAGGGGAGCAAAGAATTGTGACAGTGGAGCAACGAATTATGTGACAGGGGATCACATACAACAACGTGAACCAGGTTAAGGAAGATGTCAGGAGCTAAGGCACATAACCCCAACTAGCCCTTCGGTTCTCAAAAACAGTATTCAGAGGCTCGGCACCTCTTCTCACAGAGTAAGCACTATCTGCACTCACTGTATCAGCTTCCTGGGTTTAGGGCATGACTCAAAGGCAACGGTGAGTTGTCAAACTCATGAAGGAGAGTCACATGGGGACAAATTCTGTAAGAGGGACAGATAAAAACAAACATGTGCCTCGAATCAGAACCGCACATTCGTCAAAGCCAGGATGGCAAACCCAGGTTCCCTAAAGGGGTAATCATTATTTCATTTTCCCCGGGTATCCCTCAAGTCCTGAGCGCTACTTACCAAACAGTTCACCCAAACTCGCTGGTAATAGCTGGTTTCACCGTTCCACAATCACTAGTTATCAACTGGGAAATCTCAGAACTCAGCCCGCTGAGATCCGTATACTTGTGTCTCATTCAGGAATCAAAATCTAAAACAACAAGCTTCAACTAATACAGAGACAGACTCGCATGCATACCACAGTCCACAACAGAGTCAGTTACGCTCAGACAGAAAGACAACCTCACAAACACCTGGAAGCATGGTTTGTGCACACAGCATAAGGAACAATGCAGCCCAACATGCTCGCAAGAATATATGAAGAAATTAAATGACACATGTAGCCAGACAAGAAGCGACAAACAAGATCAGTAGACCCGAGTACACCACAACTCGTTCACACGATAGACCCAAAATTGCCGCACACAATATATACATAAATTCTTGCGCACATAAGATAGGTAAAATAAGTATCCTGGTAAACGGACAACAGGCCAACCCGCACATCGCCAAGCACAACCTTGGGCTCAGGGAAATACTTCATGTCCGGTACCGACAGAAAACGGCACAGAGACACGCGATCGGACAGGCACACAAAAACACGAAGAGGCAGACACACACTGGGGAAAGGCACAAAGTCAAGGAAAAACAGAGGCGTGGTGCCATCCTAAAACTCCGTTTAGAGAGTAAACAATATGTGCTGGTGTTTTTATTTTAGTAGTAAAGCTTGGTGTTAAGGCATGTTTGTTTTCTGCTGGTGTGCTGGGCCAGCTTTAAAGTATAAACGCGCGGCACCTTTGCAGTTCATTAGGCAATAGGGGGACGGGGGGAATAATTGTGTGAAGTTTTCTGTAACCGCAGACCAGTGATTCAAAGATAACCCCGTGCTGGGCGCCTTTGAGACATAACGAGGGTGATGCCGGTGGGAAGGAGGGTTTTTTCAAACACCCTAGGGATGGCCTACACTCGCAGTGTTTGTACATACGAAGGCACTGGGGGCGCAAGGTGATACACTACATAGGGTATGGAGTCTACTCTCCAGAAATAGTGGGGGGACTCCCTGCACTAACCGCCACCGTGCCTGTGCTTTTGGACACGCTTTACCTGTTCACCCTGTCATGACCGGCGCAGAAAACCTCTTAACGATACAAAATGAGCTTTTTATAAAGCGCCAGAGAGCATCTGTCGGATTCTTGGCGCTAGGAGACCAACTAACGACTATAATTTACTCTCAAGGATTTCAGATCCTTTCTTCTTAGACGAAGGGGCGTGTTCCTCAGCTCAGCACAGAATGGCTGGGAGCTCATTTCTCATAGTGGGGGGGTCGGCAGCACAGCGGGTGTCACACATCACTCAGGATAACGAGTCCTTGCTCTCTCATGCTAATGAAGCATTAGTGCAGGTTGTTGGTTCTGCTCTGGTGGGGGGCAGGGAGGGTCTGGGATCACCCGCAGTGACACAGCCCTGAGCCCCAGCCCAGGAGACCCCGGAGCCAGCGATGAAGGTGACGAACAGGCAGGGGTTCAATAAGCCCGCCCCCTGGGGAGCCGCACCTACCATCAAAATCATCCCTGAAAAATGGAGGGGTGGTCAGGGACGTTTGCTGAGGGGGGTGGAGGCGGGGGTGGGATAGGGGCTGTAGGGCTTTTGGCTCAAGCATTTTTTATTTACATTTGAATTCGTGGTTTTCCTCAGTACTAAGGCGCTTTATTCCTTCGCATTAGCAAACCCGGCTAATATTGTAACAGGAGTGGGGTCAGGCCAGCCTCGATCCTGCTTCTAAACACGTATAGAGACCCGGACAGGAAGCAAGCACAACACAGAAGAAATGCGACAAAAATACACAACTGACAAAGTAAAATAACACTTATAAAATGTTGTTTACACACACACAGGAGAAACGGCACTGCGGGAACGGGAGCCGAGGCAGCGGTAGGGGGCGGGAACGGGGCCGGGGAGACACGGAGAGCGGGAGAGGGGGTGGGAACCGGCAAACATTTCGCTCACCTTCCGCACCCGACGCTTGAGCAGTGCCTCCGCTGCAAACACTCGCTCCCCAACAGCCGAGAGCTCCATGTCCGTCCCGTTCCCTACAGTGCCGGCAATGCCGGACCAGACTCGGGGGCGTTCCCGGCGTCGCGTGACGTCGGCAAAAGCCAAAGAATGTCGGGAACGCCCCCGTGTCTGGTCCGGCATTGACGGACAGGCCCCTCGTCCAATGGCAAGGCTCCATTTACGGAGCCAGCCAATGAATGAGGAGGGCCGACCCAAAGCACACTACAATTCTCATCAGGTTTTCGCCTGCGCGAAAAAGCTGCGCAGAAAGCGCAGCTTTCGCCAGGCAAAACCTAAAAAGGGACAATGGACATATCCCTGCACTCCGTGGCAGGCACCATGCCGTGGCTGACACATGGTGCAGAGATATGTAGGGTGGCACCATAGATGCCCCCCCAAAGCCACAGCTCAGCCCAGGATGTAAGGGGCACTGCTATGGGCCCCCCAAAGTCCCTTTCCGCCTGCCTGGTCATGGGGGGCTAACCGCAGCTGACACACAGGCAGGCAGAGAAATCTTAATCCCTACAGCGGTGCCTGGCAGGCACCGCCGCCATACTAGGGATAGCTGGCGTTCCGACACGCAATCAGAATCATTACGACTGTCGGACCCGTGGCGGTCGGTCATTCCGACCGCCACGCATCCGCCCGCCATTGTTATATGGCAGGCAGTACACTTGCTTATGATGGCGGGGAGACCGCCACCAACAGCCTGCCGGTGGCGGTCTCCTCACCATCGTAATCAGGCCCATAATTATCCCAGGGGTATTATGCACACTATGCGAGGGGGGCTGTCTGCATGAATAGTGGGACTTTGTGATCACAAGAGCCCTATCTTAACACATGCTTCGAAGAGTAAATTACTTCGCATATATTTCAGACTGTCCATTCTCGCACTATATTTTTGCTCATAGCTACTCTTCAGTGACTCAAAGATACAGGATCGTTGTAAGGATAACTGAAATCAAACATTTTGGCCGATGGTTTGTCAATAACGAGATCTATGCTACTTAATAAATATGCAGAGGCATTCCTTTCAAATGTTAAAAAATTTCAAGGTTGTAGAAAATAGTTAATTAGCATTTCTGTGATTAACAAACTGATGAGTTCATGGTTTGTTTCCATTTTAGACTGTGGCTCTGCACTGCTGGGCCTGCACCAGCTGCTCTTCTGGATAATGCAGCTGCAGTTTGACTCTCCCAGCCATGTGCGAGATGTTTGTTCTTGTTTTAATTTAAGGATTGTCAGCTGGAGCTCAGGGTTTCTACAATGTAAACATGCCTGCGCCTTTGTCTGGCTCTAAACATTACATTGTAAATCCTCTAAAGCCCATTGGAGGATGCAATTGACCAGTTTAAGAATTGACAGGTGCAGCTCCATCTGAGAGCATCATGTGCTGCACATTATGTCCTCTGGATTAGGACCCATTAGGACGGGGTTATCAATCAGGGGGTTTAAAGCGTACTACTCGCCAGTGAGGGTCTCAAGGCGCTGGAGGGTGGGGGGTGCAGCTCCGGTTCAGTCGAAGAGCCAGGTCTGAGGTGCTTCCTGAAGTTGGGCGGGGTAGGGGAGCATCTGATGCTGACTGGGAGCTCGTTCCAGTCTTTGGCTCTAGGCTCTTCCACCCGCTGAGGTTCTGCCGATGCGCAGGATTCCTACCATACTCTACTTGCAAGTAGAGTATGGTTGTATAAGTAGTAGCCATACTCACTTTTTAAGAGCCCACAACCACCACGAAAGAGACAGAATACAATTAAATATCTGTGTTTGTGGTTTATATGTTGTTTTGACACTATATAGTTTGTGTTTTTTTTTTACACTGCACATATTCACAAACACACTCTTTGTTTGTTATTGGACACATCTTATCTTTTGAGCTTGATGGTGCCAATGAAGAGATCAGGGCAATCCTGGTGAGTACCTGCCAGGTTCCCGTCGGTGGTGCGCCCGTGAGGCACCATCTCCCTCACACACTTTTTTTCATTCGTCTGAGTCTGACACTTGGGTGTGTGTTGTTCGCCGTCTCAACTGTTGTTTTACAAAAGGGACTGGGCAATTTTTAAATATGACACAATGTGGATGTACCGCCTACCCCATCAATTAAAATAGGGGAGTTAGTTGTAATGGTTTTGCAACGTAAGGTACACCATTAAAAATAGCAGTTTGTAAGTGCCGTTTTGGTCTAGGTCATAGTTGTGGAATGTGTATGTTGAGTGGAGGGCGACCTATGACCTTATTTTCCCTCTAAGCTCCTTGTTGTTAGTTTAAGAGAAAGGGAGCACCCAAACTGCAAAATGACACTTTGAATGAGGCTTCAAAAATCCATACACAGAAGCTGAAATTTGGTCCATGCTTTACTTCTATTGCAGGTGCTCTAGAGGTGGTTTGCTCCAATCAGAGTGTGTTATAGTAATTGAACACAAGCCGTTGAGACAACATTGTCTGGTCTTTGCATGTGGGACCCAATTTTCACCTACATTGGATTGGGATCTTGGCCAGTAGGCCACGCCGCCTGTGGCGCTGATGTCATAGACCCCACTGTTGATCACTTCCTGGTTCTACTTTCCATGGACAGCTTAGTGTACTTGCCTGTCAACAGGGTCGGGTGTCCTCGTGGCCATGCTGCCTCCTCTTTGGAGACTGAGTCCTCGTGGCAGTGACGCTGGCAGCTGCCCACACTCTCCCCACAGGGGACTTCCTTTCAGGGCGACGGTCATTGGAAAGCAATGCAATTACCTTCATCCAATCACTGCAGTCGGTTCTCGCAGTGAGAACTGAGAACCGCACGCAGGGTTTGCGGTTCACACCGAGGGTTTGCGGTTCACACGCAGGGGTTGCGGTTCGCACGCAGGGTTCGCAGATCACACGCAGGGTTTGCGGTTCGCACGCACTGCGAGAACAGAAGCCTGTGCGTTGACCCGCGGCGTGCTTAGCCTGCAGATGCGGGCCTGAAAAGCAAACGTGACCCAAGGGTCACCTCCACCTCCCACAGATTAAAAAGAAAAAGATCTGCCCACCCCTCAGCTGACAACACCTGGGGTTAATTGGGGCCATAAAGTATGTTGTATCTACTAAAACGAATGCAGGCGTCACGCAAGTTTTCACCTGAAGCCCCCACGTGACGCATATATGATGCTTTTCTGCACTAAGTGGCATTTAAGCTCTGGTATCACGGTCACGTCTGTAGCCTGCAGAAGGGGGCGTTGTATGTTTGTGGTGCACGCGTGAAGTCCAATTAATAACGGTGCAATGAAAGACTAGAGTGGGATGAAATCGAATTGATAAATTCAAGTGCTCGACGTGCGTCTCGTCTGTATATTGCACATTTTAGTTGTTCATGGAAATTTTGATGAAGCGCCTTGCCATCAATCCGTCACAGTGCATTCACTTTGATATGAGAGCTAAGCCAGGCCCCTCATTTAGCAGTTATTTTCCGATGAAACTCGACTAAAATATAATGTTCCGTCCCCATCATCCAACAAGAATGAGGCCGACGTGTTTCCTCTGCGCTGATAGCTGGGCTGATCTGAAACCCGAGAAACCGTCCCAGACTCTGCTGCCGCCAGATTGTAATTTTCTTATTTTCAGCCCAGTTATTTTTTGTTGCTAACATTTTACAAGCTTGTGTCTGTTCAGCGAAACATTACTTAATGTGGTTTAGCTGTTATGCATTCCTCTCTCATTATGTTGTTTTCTTAAATAAGCTAGCTCAGTGAGTTAACCACTCACGGCTGAGAGAGGGGCAGCCGGCGCACGGATTGTACAGTTTTCTATAAATGCATTTTCTCCCTCCGCAGCGAGGCTTGGCCCCACTCAAAAAGGAATTCGAATTTGTGAGTCCTTCTAGAGCCGGTTGGCTACAGCAGCATTTTTTCAGTCGTTAAGTAATGGAATTCATAAACAGGCCCTCACGCGGGCACCAGCTCCCAGGGCATCCATACTCGCAGCCAGCAGGCTAGTAAAATATACATTTACGCTTTTTAACAAGGTCGAAGCATACACTTGATCCAAAATGCATTTTTATCCTAGACACACCAACATTTAGCGAAAAATTCCAAGGCCTTCATTAAGCCTGCAGATAGCGATGGGGCTCTGAGGCTTCGGAGCTCAGCAAACTGTTATAAAGCCACCTATGCAGACCCCCCAGGATATAGCGGCACAAATATAGAAATTTAGCGGCACAAATATGGAAATTTAGCAGCACAAATATAGAAATTTAGCGGCACAAATATGGAAATTTAGCGGCACAAATATGGAAATTTAGCGGCACAAATATGGAAATTTAGCGGCACAAATATGGAAATTTAGCGGCACAAATATGGAAATTTAGCGGCACAAATATGGAAATTTAGCGGCACAAATATGGAAATTTAGCGGCATTTTTGCAGCACTTTATTCTACTCATAATCATTAATTTTCAGCCTTAAATCAATGGAAACTGTTTTAGCAGAGTATTCCACTTTGAATAGGCCACCTGGAGCATGAAACAGAGGAAGCAGCCCACAGGTGAAGGCTGTTCTCCCTTGGAAATGCAATTCTCCATTTGCTTTAGTATAGGTTGAGTATGGATTGCAGTGATTACAGGTACATGAGATGAATGTTTGGCTGAACCCCTCTACATGGCTTGCATAGCAAATAAGCACAGGGTCAACGACTCGTGCATATGCTCTTTATCTCACCACAGTTGGTACAGGATGAGAATCGATAATAAGGGTTAATGCTGAAAATTGTTACTTGGCTGGCAGAGCTGCACTACAGTGCCGCAATCTTGCCGTGGGCTCTCTTATTTTATTTATTTAAAACATTTATTAAGCGCGGCTGTCACCTGGCAGGTATCCTGGCGCTGGTGTCTGATAGCTACTTCTGGGTTTTTTGGTGGGGGGGGGGGTGAACAATGGGCGAGCGGGCTAAGAGGGGTGGGGGGAAGAGCCAAGTTTTGATTCGCTTCCTGAAGGGTAGGAGATGAGGGATTTGACGAATATCGGCCGGCAGACTGTTCCAGAGCTTGGCCGCAGCTACTCTGAAGGATCTTCCCCCAGTCCTGGCCTTCTTACATCTGGGTACTTTCACGAGGCATGCGGCTGAGGACCTAAGTGTTCTGGTGGGGATGTACCATGAGAACAGACGTTGAAGGGGTCTGGGTCCTGCGCCGTGTAGTGCCTTAAAGACCAAGCAAAGAGCCTTGAAGGCAATGCGCTGCTTCAGAGGCAGCCAGTGCAGCTCGGCCAAGGCAGCGGTGGCCGAGGATCTCCTGGTCCGACCAAGAGCTAGTTTGGCTGCTGCCGATTGGACTCGTTGGAGTCTATCCAGCAGTGTCGCAGGGGATTCCAACAGGAGGGCATTACAATAGTCAAGGCGACTAAGAATAGTGCACCTGACTATCAATGCTCTGGCTGAAGGTGGTAGAAGAGGGAGAACTTTGCGCAGCGAGCGCATAAGAGCAGAGCAGGTGGCGACTGTTCTTGAAACCTGCGTTTCCATGCTCAGTTGGTGATTTAGCATGACGCCCAAGTTGCGAACACTGGTAACAGGTAGCGGGTTGTTAGAGTTTTCCGGGGGCCAGAACTCAGCAGGCAGAGGGCGGGGTATGCGGCTCGCGGGACAGAACAGAACCTCGGTTTTTGAAGAGTTGAACTGGAGGGAGTTCCGGTGTAACCAGCCTGCGGTGTCTCTTAGGCAGTTGTGGAAGGCTTCTAAAGAGATGGAATCTTCGCCCTCCCAAGAGAAGAGGAGCTGGGTATCGTCCGCATAGTTTACTGTGGTCATATTGTGTGATTTAATTAGTGTGACCAGAGGTTTCAAGTAAACATTAAAAAGAATCGGACTGATTGAAGAGCCCTGGGGAACACCGTGAGGGACAGGGGAGAAGACAGACTGGAAAGGGGGAAGGGATACAGCCTGTTTTCTGTCACTGAGATATGAATGAAACCAGAGCAGGGCCGTACCATTGATCCCTGCCTCTCTCAGCCTCTCAAGCAAGGTCCCATGATTGACAGTATCGAATGCGGCAGACAGGTCTAATAAGATCAAGGCCACAGCTTGGCCCCTGTCTGCACGCATTCGAAGCTCTTCCATGGCAGTGAGCACTGCAGTTTCAGTGCCATGGGCTGGGCGAAATCCAAATTGGAATTCGTCTAGAATGTAGTGCTGCTCGAGGTGGGTAGAGAGGCAATTGCTGACCCAGCGTTCAAGCACCTTCGCCGGAAAAGGCAGAAGTGATATGGGGCGGAAATTGGACAAGCATTCTGGATTCAGCGTGGGTTTCTTTAGTAGCGGGGTGATGAGCGCTTGCTTCCATGGGGTGGGAACGAAACCACAGCTGAGAGATTGATTGCAAATCAACCGTAGGGTGTGGAATAGCTCGTGCCCACATGCTTTCCAGATTTTCGGGGGTAGAGGGTCAAGGGGAGATCCCGAGGTGATGCCCAATGTCAATTTCTCAAATTCTGCTTGAGAGATCAGGGGGAAGGCCAGGAGACTATTCATAGGAGGGCACGCTGACCTCGGAGAATCAGAGTTGATGGAGCCGGCTCCAGGGGGGGTTGGGTGGTGATGTGACGGGGGCGTTGCCAGATTGTTGATGATAGTCTCAATTTTGTTGGTAAAAAACTGAGCAAGGTTGTCACAGAGGGTCTGAGATGGGGGAATAGAGTTCTTGACGCAGTCAGGATGTATAATATTGTCCAGGATCTGAAATATACTTTTTGGGCTGTTAGCAGCGTTAGCTATAGTTGTGCAGTAGTAGTTCGATTTACTCTCTGCGATGGCAGATTTGTAATCGCGGAGTGAGTTTTTCCAAAGGGTTTTGTTGTTGTCACAGTATCCGTGTCTCCACTTTGTCTCAGCCTGTTTACAGGCTGATTTGAGGGTTTTCAGGGAGTCATTGTACCAGGGAGCAGGAGCTCTACCCTTGGGTTTGCAGTGTTTTAGAGGGGCAACTGAGTCCGTGATGGAGGTAATTCTCGAGCTGAGGGATCTATAATTGTTTTCCACCGAGTTGGTAGGAGAGAAACTATCCTGCACCTCAAAGACTTTGGCGGAGATGCTGAGTTTTTCTAGAGCTTTCCAGTTTCGATAAGAAAATTGTGGTGGAGAGTAATTCTTGGGCTTTCTTATTGTGGCGTTGGTGATGTAAAGTTTAATGAGCAGGTGGTCCGTCCAGCTCGTAGGCAGAATGTCGCCTACTTGAGTTAGATCAGGACTCGAGAAAATGAGGTCAAGACGATTGCCTGCGGAGTGGGTGGGGTACTTTATCAGTTGGTGAAGCCCTACGCTGTCACAGGACTGCAGAAGGTTGTCTAAGCCTGTGTCTAGGCTGCCGTTTGGCCAAAGATTGAAGTCTATTAGCATAATGAGCTTGTTATGGGAGGTTGCCATGTTTGTGATGGTTGTGAGGAGAGCTTGCTGTTGCAAGAGGGTAAAAGCCCCTGGTGGTCGGTAGCAAATGATCACGGTAAAGGTGACTCCTGGGTGGCAGTTTATAGTCAGACCAAGGAGCTCGATCCCAGGTACAGGATCTATGTCAATGGTGTTCATTTGCCACGAGGCTCGGAAGATGACGCCTACTCCGCCGCCACGACCTTTGGGTCTGGGGAGATGAAGAATGTTGAAGTTTAGAGGACAGGCAGATGCTAAATCGGTCTCACAGTTGGCATGTGTCCAGGTCTCAGTTAGAAAAAGTACATCAAGATGATGTGAGTCTATAAGGAGGTTGATTTCAGTGGCGTGCTTCGGTAGAGATCTGACATTCAGGAGACCTCCTACGATTAAGCCCTTGTGGGTGAAGTCAGTTAAGGGAGAAGCAGTCTCTTCGAAGGTGAGCTTACCTTCATGCGCATACCCTCGTAGATTGAGCAGTGCATCCCGGGTATAGCAGGGGGAATGAGGGCTAGATGAGGCAGGGTTGGTGGCGCTAGGCGCGTCCTCGTCGCGGACGAGCGCAGACGAGCTTGCCTTAAGCGCGCCTTCGGCGCGCAATCGGCGTGCCCGCTGCGCTCGTCCACTGCGCTTCCGGTATGGACACATGAGTTATAGTGGTAGCAAGTGACGTGGGAGGGGGTGTGGCCAGCAAGAGATGGGCGTGGCTATCGTCTCCCTCGGCGAGCAATGGCACCAAGAAACGAGTGAGATTACGTTACCCAACAGCTAATATTCAGCTGCTCTGGGAGTCGAGGTGATTGTGCAAAGTCAGGCAAGTATTTTAAAAAGCAGTAAACACCTCCCGGCTTTCCGCCTCAGGAGTAGCACAGCACTAGAGCAGCGCTAGAGTTCAGCGCGCCCTATATATCTCTGCTGAGGGGGCGTGGCCAGCAAGAGATGGGCGTGGCTATCGTCTCCCTCGGCGAGCAATGGCGCCAAGAAACGAGTGAGATTACGTTACCCAACAGCTAATATTCAGCTGCTCTGGGAATCGAGGTGATTGTGCAAAGTCAGGCAAGTATTTTAAAAGCGCAATACACAGCATACAATTTTAAAAAGCAGTAAACACCTCCCGGCTTTCCACCTCAGGAGTAGCGCAGCAATAGAGCAGCGCTAGAGTTCAGCGCGCCCTATTTATCTCTGCTGAGGGGGCGTGGCCAGCAAGAGATGGGCGTGGCTATCGTCTCCCTCGGCGAGCAATGGCGCCAAGAAACGAGTGAGATTACGTTACCCAACAGCTAATATTCAGCTGCTCTGGGAATCGTGGTGATTGTGCAAAGTCAGGCAAGTATTTTAAAAGCGAAATAGACAGCATACAATTTTAAAAAGCAGTAAACACCTCCCGGCTTTCCGCCTCAGGAGTAGCACAGCAATAGAGCTAGCGACCCCATTTTGCTCAGAAATTTGCAAGGTCTCATCTGGGACCCAATTCTACTTTTACGGGAGGATCTTGCATGTTGTGAGGGCATGTGGAAAGGTACTTTGCACAAGGGAGACTATAACAATGGACCGTGGTTGTGCTAGCGCTTCACTGAATAGCTCTGTCATTATTGATGACGGGATTATATAGTCTTCATGTGGCAGGGTCATCAGGATTCGGAATAGATTTACCTGGTCAATGACGCAGACTGTTGACAGGGGACCATTTCACAGTGAGATTCTCGTTAGAAATGTTGGTTGTAGCTTTAGTACCAATGGCCAGACAGGGTCTGAATATTTGTCTCGGTGTTGGTGCAGGTTCACAGTATATGAAAGTATGCAACATCAAATGCCATCAGCAAGTTCAAGTTCAGGAATTTATATAGCGCACTACTCACCCAGAGGGTCTCAAGGCGCTTGAGGGAGGAGGGGTGAATTACTTATGGAAATGCCAGGTTTTTAGCTGCTTTCTGAAGGAGAGGTGGTTCTGGGTAAGGCGGAGGTGAGTGGGGAGAGAATTCCAGGTTTTGGCCGCTAAGTAGGAGAAGGATCAGCAGGTTGTGAAAGGCGTCTATAGTGGTCCTGGATGATGCGTCACTCACTAGATTGAAATCACCAATGTATGTATTATTCAAGTTAATGCTGAGATGAAGCTTAACATATTAGCAATTAATATTCAGTATGAATTGTCTGTCTTGTTTATGAAGTGTAGGGTAGCAGTCTGAAGGTCAAAGGACCACAGATGATTTGAAGTGAACTTTGACCTACTACCGATTAACTGCATTCATCATCTTCAGGATGGATACTAATACAACATAATGTATCGACCCAACACATCTTCGGTTGACGCCTCAAATAAATGATATTGTACTGAAAAATGATATCCTAAATAATTTTGATGTCTCAAGTACCTGTAGGAGGAAGTTTTTGACAAACTAGTTCATTGGACACGCTAATGTTCTTCTTGTGTGTTTTGCTCTAAAGGGGACTTTGGCATCTGTTACAGAATGAAAATATGAGTGGTTCGAAGTTATGCATATAAAATTGCAAATAATAAAATCAGTCCCTCATAGTATTTCAAACACTGCATCTTTGTTGCCCCATCACTTTTTGGAATGCAATGCAAGCAACTTAGATCCTCTCACGAGAAGTTTGTGTTCTTTTCAATCTGCTTTAAGCTCTAACTCAAAGACTTGATTTTAGATAAAGATATTACATTTTATTAAAAAATTCCATCGTAGATTCTGATATTTTAGTGGGACAAATGGGATTTAGAAATAAGTTTGAAGATATGAACTGCTTGGATGCTAGGAACAAAAGCTTATTTCTTAAAAACGATATAGCTCATTTTGGATGTCATCAGACCTAATTGTAATTTAGTTTTCAAAATCTTTTACCTACTTTAAAGCAAAAACGATTTTGCATTTGGTGTTCACCAGATGGGCCTAATTCACCAAGGGAACAGGTGGGCCGCAGGGAAATGCTCATGCACTATTCATGATTTGATTTTCTCATGAGACACGGTGCATAAAGAAATGTAATTCAAGCAAAATAAACATTATGTTCCTACCATGAGTACTATGGTCGCAAATCAAGATAAAGGACTACTGACATGAGAATGCAGAAATTAGACATGAATGTTTCTCCTGCAAAATTGAAGAATATGTGTTCGGAGGAATCTAACTCCAAACACTGATAGTTCAAAAGTAATCAAATGTATATTTTCTGCCAAGAAATTCCATTCAGCTTTAAAGACCTACAGTAGTTTATCAGGAGCCACTAGACCCAGCGTTGACACAAAGAAGGCCATTATTGGCTAAAATATAGAATATGACAACTGCCACCCCCACAGTGTGACCTTGAAGAGAATCCACAACAGTGTAACACAAAACATCCTGTTTTAAGATTCTAAAGTCTGGGCTAATGTAAATTAGTATGGAGAGAGTGTAATTATTTCACAAAGTAGTACAATGCCCTTTACCTACGTGGGGGAGGTGTAACGATACCGAGGTTCTGCAGTTCCAAGCGAATTCTTCAGACATAACAGCCCTGGCACAATATACACGCACGCACGTCACTAAATGTCAGACGCTTCAGGCACTTTTGTAAAAAAATTGCAGCATTTTTACAAAAGTGCCGATTTCGCTGGCACTTTTGTAAAAATCGAGGCATTTTTACAAAAGTGCCAATTTCGCAGCAAATCGCGAAATCCTGGAGGGTCTGCCTATAGCAGCATATTACTCCAGATGTGTATTTATTCAGTACCTTAACAGCAATAATCTGGAAACGTAACAAAAGTTGCGCACCAATTAAGAAAAATAGATGAAATTCTAATAAATTATTTGACAACAAAATAACACAAATTCAATCAGTATAACTAGATTTATGCCTTTTTAAAGTTTAAGTAAAAATATCACCTAAAAGATCAATGCTCCATCCATGGACATCTAGTTGCGATGGAGTGCAGTTCGGATACACAAACATTGGGCCTGGTCAAAACATATCTTTGGACTTGGAGGAACTTCTGAAGAAAAAAGTCTGAGAAGGTAAAATTTAGTGGTGCAAGGCAGACAGGGGTGTCTGAGGTGTCATTGTCGTGAGTTTCTGGAAGAAGTCGCGGTGAAGATTTCTACTTTCGGACTTAGCCTCTTTTATGGAAGTCGAACATCTCCAGTAGGACGAAGCTGCAGGCTATAGCCGACGAGCACTCCATGAGGCCGGGTGCCGTTCTGGACAGGGGCTGCTGAACAGGAGTTGCTGCAGCTGAGCAGAACGTGGTGGAGGTTGTCGCAAAGTCGGGCCCACCAGCAATGCACTATGGGCAGATCAAAAAGCAGGTATGTCCCTGTCTCTTCGCGGCTCCCTCAGCACTTTTTTGCTGAAAAATTTGAAAGTCCTAGGTTTTGGATTTGGGCTACCGGGGCACCTTTAACACCACTTCCAAGGGTCCAGGATTAGAGAGAGACCAGTTGGAGGGTCAGGACTCATTCAGGCTTCGTCCAGTTGTGGAATCAAGATGGTTGGAACCTTTTATGTCCATGAAGCTCTGATGCCAATGAACCCTAGGAGCAGTGGCGTAGCTGGGGGGTAGGTGTGGTGTGGGGGCAGATCGCCCCAGGCAGCACTAGTTTTGGGGGCGGCGGTCAGCCCACCTTCCACTGACCTGCAGCAGATGCGGCTACATGAATAGCAGCCCTCCCACCCCCATTCTATCGGATCAGGCCGCCGCGGGCAGCAAACGTAGGGGCTGCCACGGGCGGCCTAAGGCCTAGGTCTGCTGCTGCCTTGGAGTCTCTTTGGTGGCTCTGCTTTTGAGGAAAAAAACAGGTCTCAAGCAAGGGTGGCTCTTCTGTAATGGCACAAGAGCATTGTCCCACCGCCCAGAAGCAGCAGATGATGGATAAATTAATAATGACATAATATTGTTATCATTTTATTCATTGTTGTTTGAGCCCCGCAATAGGTATAGGGTGGGGCCTGGCATGGCAGGGAGGAGGAGTAGTGTGCACTTAGAAGTGAGCATGTCAGTTTGGCCAGCCAAACAAACGTGCACACTTTTGTTTCTCCATCCAAGCTATGTTACACAATCGGTTCAGAGAAAAGCCACGGGCTCCAATGCACTGTCTGAGCGGCAAACGAAGCTGCTGAGACCAATCCTGGTGCTGCTTTCATGCTATTAGAACAGCACCTGTATTGGGTGTGGAGCCTGTCCCTGCGGTCCATCCACATCCGGGTCGGATGAGAGGAGTTACAAGGCAGCCGGTAGTGGCAGGGGGAGCGGAGCAGCAGGTAAGCCTTTTCATTTTTTTATTTTACTACCACACTGGGGGGTTTTATTACCTCACCCCCCTGCACGCTCCAGCACCCTAGACAGGCGGGGGCCGCCAATGGTCTCAAGTAGCAGGACAGTCCTTGGAGGGCACAGGGAAGGCTTCAGAAAGGAAGGTCAGTCCTCTTGGTGTCCTAATCTTACACGTGGTACCAGCTTTGAAGTGGGAGAACCTTCTAGTTTTACCCCACAGAAGTTTCTGGAATTTCCGATTTCCCTGCCCTAGTGCCTGCAGACACAATCGGCTAGTGTGAATTTCTTTGTGTGTGTGCGGAAGCAATGTCTTTGAAATCCAAGTGGGTCTGTGTCCAGCTCACCCTCTAATTTGCCAGGATGGCCCATCCTGCCAACACCCGGTCCTTCTGTTGTGTGGCAGTCTAGGAGAGATACACAAAGGCAAACTGCATCTTGTTATGTGACGCAGGAACAGGCTGCAGGCACCGAATAGTTTAGAAAAGGAAATGCCATCTTTTTAAAAGTGGTACAAAAGGGGGTGGTGATGGACGGAGCATCTGAATCAATCAAACACTCACACCCAGTCAAAAGATCTGGGTTTAATCCATCACCGCTCTTTAGCCCACTCTGCCACCCAGTTCAGACATGGCTATATGCAAAACAGTCTGACCCTGTGCCTCATGGGAACAGTCCAGCTCGAACTGCCAGACGTACAAAAATCTAGGGAGGGACATCATTTTGAAAGGGGCCGCACGTCCCAGTGGGGACAAAGGCAAGCCGCGCCACCGTTGAACGTCCCGTGTAAGGCGCCGAAGAGGAACATAGAGATTGCGGTCATATCGTACAGAGGGATCCAGGGAAATGAAAATTCCCAAATACTTGAACCCAGCCTCTGCCACTTGGATCGGAAATCTACGGGGTAGTGGAGGCAGCACCCCCGCTATAACGTATACACACGATTTAGTCCAGTTAATAACGAGCCCCGAGTTCTTCCCAAATGAGGTAAGGACATCAAAGAGCACGTTAAGGGACTTCTGAGGGGAAGTGAAGTAAAGAAGAATATCGTCCGCGTAGAGAGAGACGCGATCCTCAAGGTCCGGGGCCCACCGGATCCCTTTAATCGAAGGCTCCCATCGAAGCCACGCTGCCAACGGTTCAAATGCCCAGGCAAAAAGGAGAGGGGAGAGCGGGCAGCCCTGTCGGGTGCTGCGCCCCAGCGGGAACGATCCAGAGACTCTGCCATTAACAACTACCTGGGCCAATGGACGTTCATACAGAAGCTGTACCCACGCAATAAAGTTAGGGCCAAAACAAAACTTCGAGAGTGCACCTACAAATAAGGCCACTCAATAGTGTCGAAAGCCATCGTAGCATCCAGTGAGGCCAAGATGGCGGGTTCAGTAAGCGTCCCAGCTCTCGCGAGAACACCGTGAAGTCTGCGGAGATTGAGCGCCGTATTCCGATGAGGAATGAAACCGGACTGATCCGGATGGATCAAGTCGCAGATAACTGTTAGTAAGCCATTCGCAAGGACTTTAGCCAGGATCTTAGGCTCGGCGTTGAGCAACGAAATAGGGCGATAAGAAGTGCAATGGTCTCGAGACTTACCGTCCTTGTAGATGACAACTATAGTGGCCAAGCGCTGATCAAGGGGAAGGAGGCCAGCCTCAAAGGCATCAATGAACATATTGCGCAGATGGGTCGCCATCTTATCAGGCTGAAGCTTATAGAGCTCGATGGGTAGACCATTAGGCCCCATAGCCTTACCCGAACGCAAGGATCGTATGGCGATTGCAACCTCATCCACCGTAATGGGCGCATCCAAAGCGGACCTATCCTCCTCCGACACACAGGGCAGCGCAATATCACGCAAAAGCAAGCGGGAGTCAGCTTCGTCTCTATCACTCACCGATCGGTATACTGTTTGGAAATGGTCCACAAAGCATTCGACAATCTCCCCCGGATCAGACACGCATTCCTCAGTCTCACGGGTGATCACGGGCACCACACGATTCATTCTCTCAGATTTATCCAACCATGCCAACAACTTACTAGCCTTATCTCCCACATCATAGAGCCTGCCCAGTTGATTCATGTGCATTACCTTAGCAGCATTGGTCACCAGGGCCCTATAATCAGCCTGTTTCAGCGCTAAGGAGTGCAAGATTGCAGGGGTATCGTCACCACCCAATACACTTTCAAGCGAGGTAATTTCGGCCTCAAGGGCTATCAAGTTTTCCCTCTTGGCCTTCTTGTCAGTGGCAATGAAGGACAGTGCGAGCCCCGTATTACAGTCTTGAAGGCCTCCCACAAGGAAATAGGGGAAGAGATGGACCCCTCGTTCTCATCAAAATAACAGTCAATCGCCTTGACAAGTTCCGAACGGAGCTTAGGGTACCTAAAATGCCAAGGATGGAGGGGGGGGACCCTACTCCCACAGAAGTATCCCACCAAAACCTCAAGCAGCAAGGTAGAATGATCCGAGATACCCCTAGGAAGATGACGAACCCCACGCACCAAGGAGGTATGGGCAGTTAACATCAGAAAGTAATCAATCCTCGAGAGGCTGCCCGTGTGCACCAGAGTGGAAAGTGTATTGAGTTTGCGTGGGGTTCAACATCCGCCAGACATCCACAAACCCAAAAGTCTCAAGCAACTCAGTCGGCCACAACTGAGACGCCGGCAGAATCCTTGGGGGTAGCCAGTCACACTCAACCGAAACCACCGAATTGAAATCTCCACCCAATATAAGGATACCATCCGGAAGTCCTAGTAGAGTCCTTCCAAGGTCGGCATAGGTGGTGGCCTGGAGCCCCGGGGGAACATAAACAGTGACAATTGTAAGCAGTTTCCCCTCCCACCGCCCAGAGACACCAGCATACCGGCCCCGATCGTCGAGGGTGACCTCATCGATTTCAAGGGGTAGGGAGGATTTAACCATTATGCCGACCCCCCCCGAGAGCCGGATGTGAAGCCAGCATGCGCCACCAGTCGATAGCCTCGTCTATCGAGAGCCTTACAAGCGTTCCCTATCAAATGGGTCTCCTGTAGCAGAACTATATCAGGGGAATGACGTCTAACAAATTGAAGCACAACACCACGCTTGATCCTGCTGTCACCCAGACCATTAAAGTTCCAAGACAACAATTTCAAATCACCCCCCCGCCCCCGTCCCAGCAGAGCTCCCGAACATCCCTCTCCCGAAACCCTAGAACAGAAGGATAAAGGTAGAGAAGATGGTACCACGTGAAAAAAACATACAAAAAAAACCAAAACAACCCCTCCCTCCACCCCCAACCAACAACCCGTTACAACGCCCCCCACCCTGCACCCCTGCTGACTAAAAAGCCACCCCAAACTGCAGTGTGCCTGTCGCCCCTTTATAAAACTCTACACAAAGAACCCCTGAGGAGGAAGGGAGAGACAGTCCCACCCCGCCCCACCCCCGGGCCTAAGCAATAAGAAAATATAAACAATACTCTGTCGATAGATGGGACCCAGAACCGAACATCCAGAACCAAAATGTCACTCCTGTGCCGACGCACCTCCGTCCGCGCCTCCGGGGCCTCCACTCCCAGTGTCCTCCTTAGGCAAGGAGTCCAACCAGTCGCCAACACTGTCCGGTCGTTCAAAAAAGAAAGTGCGTTCCTGGTACTCGATGCGAAGGCGAGCTGGAAACAGCATCGCATACTTAAGTCCCAAGTCCCGCAATCGACGTTTCACTCCCTGGAATCCCGTCCGTTGCCGCTGCACTTGAGGAGTGAAATCAGGGTAAATAAGAATGGAACTGTTCTCGTATTTCAGTGGGGCATGTCTACGAGAGGCCTGGAGGATAGCGTCCCTATCCCGAAAGTGGAATAGCCTAGCGATGATCGGCCTCGGGGGAGTCCCCGGCTTGGTCTGTCCACCCGGGAAGCGGTACGCACGCTCGACCGCAAAAAACTTACTAAAGCCTGCGGGAGCAAGATGAGTCACAATTAAGTCCTCGACCAATAGATCCACAGAAGTATCACCACTGTTCTCAGGTACCCCGACTAAGCGAATGTTGTTCTGTCTGGCCCTATTTTCGTACTCCTCCAGACGTCTGGCCATCAGATCATGCGATGACCGCAGGTTGCCAATCTCCGACTGCGCGTCCGCCATGTCGGTGACCAGACTGGAGGCCTTAAGGTCCAAGGCTTTGACCCTCTCATTGGTCTTAGCCAAGTCCACTCTTATGAGGGTGACATCAACCGCCACCGTGTCTACCTTCAAGACGATGGCCTCATACTGGTGCCCCATGTCCGTCTTGATCCCAGCAGTGGCGGCCATGAGATCCTGGAGGGATACCTCAGACGTCGCCGCCAGGTCCGTCTTCGGGTCTTCAAGACTACGGCCAGCAGCACTGGGGGAGCCTTTCGGTTGTGTGCAGCGGTCCATGACATTGGACTGAACCGAGCCCCCACGAGTCGGCACCTTTGTCTTGCGCTTCTCAGTATCGGGTTTAGTCGCCATATTGGATGCAGCGCCCCGAAGGGTCTTTCTGGACCTGGTGTAAATGGCAGCGATCTGTAGGTCGCCAAAGCAGCACTTCTGCCCAAAATTGTAGCCTGCGAGACCAGGGTTGTGGCCAGAACGCACAGCGGGTCAGGCTACCGTGATCCGAGATGAGGAGTACGTCCAAGGCAGTCAGTTAAAGGTAAAAGGGAAACCGAAAGTGAAAGTGACAATGACACCGGTGGAGCAGATGTTCGGCGACTGTTGTTGAGTTACGTCTCGGCCAGCCAGAGCAGCAGAGACCCCGGTCCCGTCCGGGGTTAGGCCAGAAAGTATATGACGACGTAGAAATGGTTCCCGAAGTCCGATCTCGGCCCTGAAAAGTGTAGCAGGATCAGCAGAAGTAGAACTTCAAAAGCCCATCGAAATAATCAGGATATCAGAAGGATAGATGCATGAGGGCGGCGCGGGTCTCGGGAGCCCTCTGCTCACGCGACCATCTTGGATGCCCGCGTAGCTCCTCCATAGGACTTCCCATCTTGATGGGAACAGGCTTTGTACTGCAGTGATTTAGAGTTTGAAATGTGCTGGTGCATCACTGGTTGGCTGAATTACAGATATGAGTCCGAATCAAAATGTTATGAGTATTGTGTGGGAAGGCTTCCTGCAAAGTATAAATCTTGTCCACACTGGTGTAAGTGAATACATTCGCTTATTTTAGTTGGACCTTTACACGATTCAAAAAACTATTCTCTGTGGAGTTGCTGTAGTACTTTATCCAAATGTAACGTTTTTAGTTATACTTCAAACATGCTTTAAACATGCTCTTGCAGTAGATGTATCACATTTAGATTTATCACATTACTTTTTAAGGCAATTTGTGGCTCTTCCGAAATCCTAATGTTTCAGTTAGAAAATTGTTCTAGAAATGTTGCAATAAATTCCAGTATCTTATTGTGTCTAGTCACCTGTAGGGTTTTTTCACCTGTGCAGTGATTGGGGTCATATCTTCCAGCTGTCACTCCTGTTCTGGAAAGTATGAGCTCAGCCCGGCAATTTACAGACCTTTTTTCACTTTGAGCTGCCTTCTCCATCTTGTCTTGTATGTTTTTCAAAAAGTGCTGAATGGGAGTGATTGTACATGTATCCTGAGACTCTCCCAAAAATTAAGTGATAAATTGATCTGAATTTGTTTAAAAACTTAGAAAGGGTAACATGGCCCTTGTTTCTCCTACCTTAGCTAATTTTACTGGTGTTTGGGCAGAGTTTGAGAGATATTTAGGAAGGTCAGGGCCTAACTCACAATGATCTAATATTCACACAAGAGGTGCAGGCCTTAAAGAGAAGGTTGACAACATGTCAACATTACAGAGATTAGTAAGAAGAGTCTGGCTGCTTTGTGGCTGGCGGTGTAGAGTCAAGTACAGTTGTAGAAGAAGACAAAGACTCTGCTATATTTTCTGCCAAGTAGCCTAAAGTTTATAGTTTGGCTGTGTCCGCTCTTTGCTAATCAAGACATGGCGCGGTGGGCTGGAGCCAACTCTTGTTACCTCTGTCCTGCTAGATAGAAAGCATACTTGTGATATCACTAGAGTTGAGAAGGGAGAATGTCCATACAGCAGTAGAGCTTTGTTTGTGTATATAACCAGATGTCAGGACTGCAGCTTCTTTCCAACTAGGAGATTGTAGATTTGTAGTTGTTTTTCGAAGCTATGCTTCCCAAGGTCCACTCCCTCTTTTACTATGCAATGCTGTTAGATCTTGCAAATGAAGAAGAGGTTAAGAGTCTCTTAACAACTGCTTACTGACTCTCCTAGTGACTCTCAGTCTCTGATTGCCTATTAAATGGCTTTGTAACCAAATGAGAACCTTCATGAGTCAAGTTGAGCTTTAACTCCTTCCATGCTCATGACGAGCTGAGCTCGTCATGAGCCACGGTGCTCTGGTGCTCATGACGAGCTCAGCTTGTCATAAGCCGTGGAACGCTCGCATGCGGGGAAAATTCCCCTGCTGTGTTGATCGTTCCACGGGAACGGGTGTGGCCATGACGAGCTGAGCTCGTCATGACCACAGGAGCGCCGTGCCTCATGACGAGCTCAGCTAGTCATGAGCATGCGGGCGCCGTGCGCGCCCCCTTCCCCCCCAGCACAGCGGGAAAATAACCCCCGCAGCAAAGGGGTTAAGGGGTTGCATGACCTTATGAGTGCCGCGAGGACCGCTGTAGTTCCGCAGCCATAATACCTAAGAAAGGGACAAAGCTCACTGCCAGGCATACCAGCACACAGTTTGCCCAAAGCATTTTGTAATAAAAGCATGGCATAAATAAACCTCATTTAAGTTGGGTATCTTTAATATTTACCATTGTTGGTGCAGCCAGTGCTGTGTATCTCTAGACACGCGTCATGATATTTGTCGTCCTTCTGTACAGAGTAATAAGTCAAATTTGGATTGCTGGCAGTGCTGCTCAGTCTTCTCAGGTTCCTGTGCCACTCCCAGAGAGCAGGTGCATCTCGGAGCGCGTCAGACTGACAAATCAACAAGGAGCCAATCACAAAAAAGAAAGGGAGCAGAGTGCCTGGCAAATCGACACACATTTCCCCAGATGCATTGTGGCAAATGCAATGAATAATCACACTCACTTTAGTTGAAAGTATTTAGTGTTCACTATTGTTGGTGCAGCCAATACTGTTTATCTCAAGACACAGACTGGCTGCAGTAACAATGGTGACTAGTAAATGCTTTAAACTAAAGTAAGTTTTATTATGCACTGCATTTACCACAATGCATCTGGGCGAATGGTGTGCGATATGGCAGTACTCATAATTTTCTGCCCTGAGCTATGGCTTCAGGACAGCTTTCTTCCATTCAAAATTATTACTTTTCAACCTGTTCTACAAAATAGTTGGACATTTTATATAATTCCCCAGATATTCCAGGACTGGAGTTGGAATAGTAAACAAGCCTCTTGAAATATTTGGTCTAATTTGCTCTTTCCCCAAATATTCTAGGACTGGAGTTGGAGTAGTAAACAAGCCTCTTGGAATATTTGGCCTAAGTTGCTCTGTCCCACAATATTCTAGGACTGGAGTTAGAATAGTAATTTTGACCTTCCAGTGTCCGCCACTCCCAATGATGCACTCCGCTCCTCCACCCCCTTGGTAATATGTAAGGCAGTGTCCAGCTGATAGATTCAAAGGAGGCAGTCACCCTGGCTGATACTATTGAACATTGCAACATTCACCCAATGTGCAGATGTTGTAATATTTTCGGATACGCTCCAAATTTTTGTGGCCTTCAGTGGTCCTTCATGTCTCTCATCCTCCGTTCTCACATCTCAGGTCATTGTGTCTTTGCCCAACTTCAGCATCTGGGTCACTCATCTATGTTGGGAAGTGTGGCTCAGGGGTCAGAGGCGGCAGACCCAGAAGCTGAGATCGGTCCTGGACCAGGGTTCAATTCCCTGCCTCGGCGGGTCTTGGGCTAAAAAATTCCATGGACTCGATAATTCTCGCTCCGGTGCCTTCTCGACTCACGGGTTCACACTCTGCGACTCTGGGCAATAGCTTGCTTAATCTCCACAACGGCCCCTCGCGGCGGGATGCCTGACTTTCACCTTGTGGATACCCGCTAGGGCTATCACACAGGGGAATATCAGGACGGGTTCCCTAAGCAAGCGCCGGGACACCCACTGCGGGTAGCTGTGCGCTATATAAGCTCAACTACATTTACATTTACATTTACATCTACACCAGTACTGGTGCTGTCAGCCAAGGTGCCAGGTGGTTGTTGGGAAAAAGAGAGAGAAGAAAAGAAAAAAGGATATTCCAGGGGTGGCAGAAAAAGAATCGGAGTACGCTGTATCATAATATTTTAATGATGTTTCTGCGGTCCTGATGAGTATGCCCATGGTCCAGTTCACTCTCCTGATCCAGGAGCTTTGTAGCGCATAGGCTGCCCGAGCCATCTTCCCACAGCAAGAGACATCTGCTCTAGGGGAACAGCAAAACCAGATGGATGTTGTCCAGTTTATCTGCTGTGCAAGATGCAATTCACCATTCATCAAAAAAAAGTTTATAACCTGCTTCAACATTACCAACATTTGAGCCCAGATGGAGGGAAGAGATGGATTGCACGAGGAAAAGAAAGGAGAGGGTAGGTTTAAGCATTTTTGCCAGGGCTGCTTTTGGTTCCCCAATCCTGCCCTGCAAGGAGAACTTGTTTGCGGGCCAGGGAGAACCCCACTGGCTGTACGGGCTGGACTGTTCCCATGAGGAGCAGGGTCAAGACTGATTAGCATATGGCTGGGTCCAAACCGGGCCGGTGTGGAGACAAAAAAAATAATGGATTAAACACACATCTGAGACTGGGGGTGAATGTTTGCATTGTTCATCATTTCATCCATCATCTGTTCTTTTTGTCTTCCTGCAAGGAAAGCTTGATATATTTTGTTAACAAATGACCTGTCCATATAAGGCAAGGTCATCGATGCCTTTCTTTTGTGACCTGGTGACCAGGCTTGTATGGTCCACCGGATCGAAGGCAGCATAGGATCTGGTAGAATGAATGCCACACCTACTACCATCTATCAAGAAGAGGATGCTGGTTGAGGTTGATGTGCGCCATTTTGAAATGCATCGTGGGCAGCAGTAAATGTGGACAGTACTAGGCGGTGAGAAAGGGTGACGTGCCCAGGGGCTTTGCATCAATGTTGCTTCTTTAATGTGGACATATAAATGTTCTGCTTTGACAGCTTTTCAACCAAAAGTCATCATGGTTGGCATTTTTTCAGTTTTTTGGGCGAATTGGACGTTCCTCAAGCCCACCATATGATTTCAGTTTGAATCTACAGAAGGACGTCCCATTGCCGCACCTTCAAAGTTTTCCTGGTGTAAGCTAAGAAATCAGACTGGAATTTGGACGATAATAATCCACACAGCTCTTCTGCTTCTTGATTCAAAAAAACTCTGTGCCCCAAACCCCATATGGTCTTCCCTGCCCTTGAAACTTCGGTGCTTAATTTGTGCTGGGCCCAAAGGTTTTGTTCAGAAGCCCGCAGCTGGCGCTATCAAAGGTCGGGGTCGAATACCAACCAAGCAAGGAGTCTTAATTCCACCTCATGCCTCTTTAATCCACCACAAGATTCCGCCCACCTCTTTATTTCACTCGTGCAGGTTCCTGCTTTCTCCCATTAGCACGGGTTTTGCGTCTTTCTCTTCCTATGCTTAAGCCTATTTGTGTCTCTCACTCTCTCTCTCGCTCTCTCTCGGAAAAATAGGTGCTGGTCCCCAAAAATAACAGCTGGTGAGCCCCAACTGCAATCCCTTTGCTCACATTAATTTCTGCCTCTGGTATAGGAGTGTTTGGCATTGGTTATAATGGAGAGGAGCTATGCCAGAATTTTAGAATATCCATTGTCCATTAGATGTGATGCATCTCTTAAGGATGGCCAGAAAACTTAGCAATGCTCTTTCCATCGTGCAGCAACATTGGACACCCCCTACTTTGCCCCCACCCCCCATTAATCGAAACAAATTCAGTACCCCTGAGAGTGCAACATTTCTTTCGGAAGTTGTGTGGTTTACCTTTGGTTCTGCATCGGAAACGGGGCAAGGACTGTTAACACTTCAAGCAAAATGACATTTTGCTACTGGAGTGCCCTCAAACCATTATAAAAGGGCTGGGATTTTTGCCCTTCTCTTGTAATGTAGCAGCAGCTTACTTTATTGAGGCACCTTGTGTATCGGGCCTGAAGACCTGGATAACTCCGCAGCGGTTCTCCATATTAAATTACCCCACGCCCTCAGGCGGCAGGCCCGGCACGTAAGTGACATTTTGAACCTACTTGAAAAAGAAATGATAAACTAAAATCTTGAAAACCTTTTGTTTTAATATCTGCAGTAGGTCTCGATTCTGACTATAATTGAGTATTCCTCTATACATTAAATTGTACAACACTAGCTGGACTTGCGAGTGCCTAGAGGTTACCATTAGACTCCAGTGGAGCTACCTGAATACCGAAATCCTCTTCATCCACAACTGTGTGTTTGAGGAGAGATTATATTTCGGCCACACACTAATACAATGGTGGATAAAAATTAAATTTGCAGCAGTAAATTCCACATCCTGTTTCAAAGAATAAGTATTCTATGATCCTAAATTGCAGGTGTAGTGACTATCACAGTGGATTGTTTCCTGTCACGTTTTGTGACGTGAAACCTGTCAAAATATGCATAATTCTGGCTTCCCAAGGGGAAATCTGGAATAGGTAGTAACGCTGCACCCCAGAATTACCGAGCTCTACAATCATGGTAAATCCGCGTGTGGAATTACCGATGTGGTGTTCTTGCATTTGTTTGAGGCCTAGTGCTTCATTTGAGCCGGTGCTCAGCACCGGCTCTTAATTGGTTTCTGGTGCTGCCACCGGCACCTAATTGTCAACACCATATTTACAACAGTCCACCACAAGGTGGCGCTGCTCATCTAATTTAGAGATGAGCGGAACGTTGTTTAGGAATCCAATATACATTAACCCCTCCCACGCTGGTGACGGAACTGCTCCGTCACGTCCCTCGGGTGGGCTGTGCTGGTGACGGAACAGTTCCGTCACAAGCACAGCACACCCGAGGGGCGTGACGGAGCGGTTCCGTCACCAGCGTGGGAGCGCCGCACGGCCCCCTCCGCCCCTTAGCACTGCGGCGGAATAGCCGCCGCAGCGAAAGGGTTAACATTGCTTTTACCTGCCTCCCCAGCCATTCCTTTAGCTTTGGGGACCTCGAATAATCTGAACTTTCGTATTCACATGCAAGAGAGATGGTTACTAGTTGTTTTGTCATCAATGACAAGGGCGATGGGTGGTGCAAGCTGCTGTGGCCTCCTCGTTAGAGCCCTGGCACTTACTATTTTACAAATTAAGCACTGGAATTACAGCAAACACCCAATTGGGGACCTTAAATGATGCGCGGGCTTGTAGGGATAGATAGAGACCATGCATTAAGAGCAGAAAAGACAAAAGGACATGCTATAGTCCAGCATATGGTTTTCAGCTTTTCAATATTTGGTTTTATTTGTAAAAGACCAACATTACCACTAAATTAAATTTTAAATTTGCTTTTTTGTAATTTAAATAATATATTTCATAATTTAAGCAATGGTTAGGTGTACATTTGGTTTAGTATTCCGTATTTAGAGTTTCAAATCCTTGAGATTGCATAGGCGGGGGTCTCCGGCTTCCAGTAGTGATTCTGTGGGGGCCCAAAGGGGTCAAGAGTTTATAAACCGTTGTCTTATATGGAAACTGAAGAAAGACTACAGCTACTTGAGCTCTGCTTCCATAAAAGGTGCACTGTTGCCTAAAGAGTGCCATTGTATGTATATTTAGTTACTTGTTTACTATTTATTAGGATGAATTAGATGAAAATAGTTTCCTAGTGAGAGGAAAATAAGATTACATTGCCAAAGTGAATTATTGTGTTATTTACTCGTGAGGGTTTTACACTGAAGAAACCTCTCACATGGGAATTGCGACGTTTGCGTATTCTTGGAATTGTACTAAGTCCTAGGTTTCCAGTAGTACTCACTAGTTTTTGTGAATCTGAAAAGTTGCAAATATATTCCAAACAAAGGAGAAAACCGACTTCTGGAAGTAGATTTCAGACTGTAGCAACCTGGGCTTTGTGGACTTGGGTGTTGGATACTTAGAAAGTACTGGAAGCACACATCACCACAGAAAAGGCATACAATCATAGTACAAACCTTAAATATATTTGTATTTTATATTTTCATCTTCCTGTCCTATCTTCAACCCCCCCTCCCCCCAAGTCCATAAAACAAAAAAAAATCCTTCCTCGTCATTGCCCTCGGAGAAAACTTTTAGTTTCTAAGCGGATTCCAATTATTTGATTGTTCTTTTCAATCTGTGTCCAGACCATAGGTGAAGAATTCAGAGTTTTCTGCCAACTAAGCAGAAACGCAGCAGCAATTAAAGTTGACATAATCGGCTCATTCATGTAGTAAATGTGATTATTAATGGTTTAGATGAAGTGTGGCTGTTCTTAATTCTTTTCTCTAATTCCTTTGACAGAGTTTGGAACAGGACGTACAGAATGAAATGGAAAGTAAGAGAATTTCAAATTCCTCTGTAATTGCAAATGGCCATCAGCCTTTAACGAGTAAGTAGCTGCAGAACCCGGAAAATGTAAAATGTATTTAATTTGTACCTGAAATGAACATGAGATGTATACAAAAGCACAAAGTGCCTTGTTTACCAAGCACCAATGTTTAAGCACCTTGGGCGCAGCCTCCTCCTTAAAACTTCTTTGTCAAAGGTCCTCTTTCCAGCCACTGGACCATCCTAGGCATGCCTCGAAAAGGGCACTCAGATCCAGCAAAAGACTCAAATCACTTCTGGCTATTACAGTAAATGGATTTAATTGGCGAAGTGCTGGAAGGTGTTTCTGTAACTGTGCAATGAGTTTCTCATGACATTGGTCTATAGTCCACATTCAGCTCAATATAGGTTGAGTGGTGGAAAAAAAGACTGAGTGAGTGCGCATGTACAAACATCCTCACCCTAGTTACGAGACCCCCAGCAGTGCACGAGGTAGTAGCAGGACTTTCCCTGTATGTGTAACCTGGTACTTAGCTGCAATCATTGACAGGTAGAGACTGCAGTTAGTCAATAGAGCATGTTTCAGATGTGTGAGCTGGGAATTTTTTGAAACTGTCAATATCTCCAGGTTAATGTGTCACCTTGCAAAATTGGTTAGGTTGTCATATAGATGCCGTCTCTTATCTAAAATGTAAGCAGCTTAACGAAACCAACTCTGACATTTTGTTGGCTACTCACATTTGATTGCTAAACCTAGGAGAAGTTTCTTGAGAGGGTCATTTAACAAGATTTAATTGGCAAAATGGTATTAAGTCGATTTTTATTTAATGGAACTTACTAAAATAGACCCATAATAGGTTACTTCTACGTTAAACATTTGCTTAAAGTCCTAAACGTCTTTAAGGACAAAATACTGTTGACTCGCTGAACTACATTCACATTATCAAAGGTTTTTGTGTAGAACGTTTTTAAAATATGATCAATTTCAATTCAATAAAGTATTTGAATTGCAATTTGCGGATTTGAAATCAAAGCTTGTTTTCAATCTTGTTACAGATATTGTTATACAGAGGTAGTTGGCATGTTGAAGGGTTTTCTAGGGATTTTATTTATAGGCCGGGAATAACTATTTTGAATAATGTCAAGTGTAGTGCTTGAATAGCAGGATGAGGCGGGGAGCCTCTAACTCGGTCTACCTGAAGATGTCCCGCAACCAAAGGTTTCTGGTAAGATCCAATCCTTTATGGATTCATACACTTTTATAACCCATTAAAGCTAGACCAGTGCACGCTCCACTCCTGTGAGTGAGGCACACTTCTGCACTGTGACTTTTCTAAAACTCAAATGCTTTCAGTGCGTTGCTTTAGTTGGAGCACAGCCTCCATAGGCCAGTTTAGTGCATCTTATTTCAGGCACAATGTTTCTCCATTATGGGATCATGCTCTAATGGGATAAACCACCATAATTCAGTTACTAAAAGCAATAATGCTAATGGAGGCATAATCGCTGTACGTAGCCCTGCAGAAAAATCGTGCAAAGTTAGATGAGTTACGATAAGGATGAAATTAGCCATTTGGGATGACATCATGATTATTATTTCTTTGAATAAGTTAAATGAGGCTCAATTAAAATTAGAAGTTTCCCCTAAATGATATCTTTATGATGTAGAGTTACTTAGAATGCATCTTTGTACCTGTTATAGGCATATGCCAAATACACATTGTAGAGGGAGTTCAATTTCGATATCCTGAGAAACTGTGAAAAGCCAACCTGTACTTTTGATGGGTAATCAAGTGATAGAATCACCTTATGCAATGAGGGTTAGTTTAGTTCAACAATGTTAGACGTGGCTTTTTCAGCAGGTTTACCCCCAGACCTTTTGCTTTTTGGCCTCCTGTTTTTGACCTCGTTTTTGTTTGTTTTAGGACTCTGAGCACTTTACCCCTACTATTTAGTGCTGAAGTGCATATTCTCTCCTGGTAAATTGTTTTACTGATTGGCATTTTAATGATTGGCATATTTGATTTACTGATAAATCCCTATTAATGTGCACTGTGTGTGCCCAGGGCCTGTAACTCAAATGCCACAAGTTGGGCTGCAGTACTGATTGTGCCACCCACACAAGTAGCCTTTCAAAGGTGTCTCAGACCTGCCACTGTAGTGTCTGTGCGCAATTCTTAACTGCCATGTAGTCCTACCAAGTGCAACCACTTGCCAGGCCCTAGCCTTCACTTTTCTTACATGTAAGCCACCCATCAGGTAGACCCTGTGAGCAGGGTGCAGTGTATGTGAAAGGTAAGAACAGTTAAGGAACCCATGGAAATAGTAAGGTCAGATGAGGAATAAATGGATTAAAGTAGAGAGCAGCATTGGAAGAATGCAGCTGGTAGTAGAAACGTCTTTAATCCAAGATAACTTTTCGGGGAAGCTACGGTCAGATAGATTAAAAGAATCCGTAGCGGATAAAAGATCATTGCTACATATGTGGGCTACAATATTGTTAGTGAATGTTTGATTATTAACCAGATGTGTTGAGAGGCTAGCATACACCGATTTAGGATAGCATCATTCACACAATAGTATGTCAATCTTTTTTCAAACTACCTAGGTTTATTAAATAGTGTAGGAGATTATCTGGATGCAGAAACGCAGGTTGAGGTTAAGGTGGTACTATACCAGCTTGTTAAAGCCAACTCTAGTATCTTTCCGTATTGGACTTTCCAAAGCAATCATGGAAGGTGTTACCACAGTATGATGATTGCAACAGTTGTATTAACCATTGTATGCTACTAGACTGTCAAGGAAACAGTGATCATATTAGTTCGCAAACCACATGAAGATAAATTATTATATTTAAACTGCAGAACTGTCATTATTTAAAGATGACATATAGATTTTGACTGCTCATGCCTGAAGCCGTGGTTGATTACTTAACATGTTCCACTCTGATATGTTTTGTTAACTAAAAGTTATATCACAACTTATTCAGTAGGAATACTAATGTTACCACTGTGGGGCGTTATTATTGCAGACAAAGCCTTTCCAACCATTAGGAATATTTGGATGTAACTTAAGCAAGCCTGGGTTGGGGAAGGTAATAGGACATCTGTTTAAGCAGCGGAAATTTTTGCGCCCCTCTTCTGATTCACCTAGCTATGCAGTCCCATGAGCCCAGCTTTTAGGGAACAAAACTGTATTTGTGCTAAGGTGTGATGAGGCGCTTAAGGGTCCTTAGTAAGCTGCTGATGTGCTGAACGTCTAGGGGTCTCCAAACCGGTCCTGGAGGGCCGGATCCATGCCAGATTTTTAAAATAACTACATGTATCTCAATGGGGTAATCCAAAAAATCTGGATTGGATCCGGCCCTCCAGGACCAGTTTGGAGACCTAAGATTTGCATTTCATGACCTAGTACTGGCCTTTTCACAGGGATGGAATACATTTGGGAAATTGTGCAGCTTTCCCAACTTCCTCTGATAACTTAAAACATCTGTTTCTTAATGTAACTTATAGTAAACTAATGTTTCTTCTCTTCTGAAATTGTCTGTACTCCTACTTCTTTTGACCAGAATGAGGCTTCAGGATATTAACCTCTTCCCTTGTGTCTGTGGCATTTCATTTCATCAAGTAATCAAAACACAGATTTCTGTATTTGTTGCATCTACAACCATCTACACCTCTCGCAGCTCCGCGTTCATCTGCAATGGGAGATAAAGGTGTCAGAATAGCTGGTCTGGATTACTTCAGACTCTCACCTGACCACACCTGTATAAGTGCCCTGATAGAGCGTGCCGCATTAGCATTGCTACTTTAGGATACAAGAATATTTTAAAATCGTGATGAATTGTAAGCTGACGGCAATGAAAAGGTGGCACTCTATAAAGGTTGCGTGTGTCAAGTGACCTCATTAATAATACCAGTCATTTTAATTTAATTCCATAGTTGATTGATAATTTTCTAATTATTAAAGCCATCAAAAATGTATTTTGTGATGCTCCCTAATCACATATAGCTAATAAATGTGTTTGGTTAAAAGGTCAAAGTATGTATAATTCCACATTATTGACACTTGTGCTACAATGATACTGAAATTTAAAAAACATAACTGATTAACAAAATTATATATAAAAAAGTCACTAATTACAGAGCTTCTAAAACGTAGTTTACTTGTGAGATGAACTTCCATAGTGTGTCTTCACATTTCTTCTTCTATGTTGCATATGATCCAATTCTAACACGCCTGAAGAAACTCCAACGAAGGGCGAGCATGTGTCCTATACTTCTATGTTTGACCATCCAATGCATACTACACAGTTCCAATCCGCAAGTGCTAGCCTCCACCTAGTTCTATTAATCGCCAACAATTCCATTTTACATCACCAGAAGTTCAGAATTGTTGAACTGACTCTAGGACGACAAGTGTCCCTTAACTGAGGTTGGAGTCGACTATATTTGAAGGAGGACTACTACTGTGGTGTACCTTTATGAACATCTTTCTTAGATCTGAATAAATCCATTCCCTAGTATATTTTGATTAGCCACTCAGTTCCCCTTACATGTGTTGCCATGACTCTCTCCAACGCTTAAGGACTACAGAGATCTAGTTTCCTGCTTCAACCGTTTGGTCTTGAGGCACTTCAAAGTAAGCAAGATCTCTTTTGCTACTCATTCAAGCAAAGTACCAGGTCTGGTGTTCCTCAAGCTATGTTGCAAATCAATTCTAGCACACAGCCCCTCCTCTGCAGCTGTATTATATCCAATTCCAAGTCTCATTAACACATATTTCCTTAATTTGAGGGTTCTAATCCAAAGATTGACTTCAGGTTATGCAAGAACCAGGCCTTTCAGGTAGAATTCCAGAATAGGAGCTTTTCTATGGGCTTTACTAGTAATCTTCAGTTCTTTAAGCAAATCATGACAATCATGACCAGTTTTACTTGAGGTATTGTCAGTTATCAAGGGTTGTTTATATCCACTTGCCGTCCTCTATTGCCTGTAGAAAATGATAGCTGTGCATCACTTCCAACTAGTGCCTCTTTAGGTACCAAGCTCTACAGCCTGACCCACTTCCGGATGATTTAACTTTTGTTTTTGCTTGATTGACTGTAATGTTTTTTTCTACAGGCAGGACACAGTGCTTCTGTAACCTATCAGTTGTATGGAAATATATAGCAATATTGTCACAGTATAATGTTAAATATGGTATCCTTATAGCTACTGTGTAAAAACATCCAGAAGTTTTCACCAAATTAGAAAAACATAGCCTGAAGATGAAGGGCCAGTTTGCAATTCTGCATCAAGCCCATATTGCAACAAACTCTTCCTCCAATGTCCCCACAGTCAGTCCACTGCAGCCGTGCCCATAACTTGGTCAGTTATCAACTTCAAAATTGGGGAAGAAATCCCCATCCAGTCAAGCTAACACCACAAGTGGGCATGGTCAGCCTTCTTAAAGGCTACTGTTGGACCCACAAACCCACTATCCAGTGGTACACCAACCCATCCTCACTCTCGAAACATCTTTGGTCAGGGTGGACAGCGCTGCAGGATTTTGCAGAATAGTCCTCTACAGGCAAAACCTGTTTTAGAATGTGACTGTATGCTGGATTTGAAGACCCATTTCAATAGGTGCTCCAGTATGCCTTTATCAAACAGCTTTGCTTCTGGGCTCGGCATTGAAGTTCCGCCTAACTTTCCCAACATCAGGCCTTTTCTCACGCATCATTATCACTCCTTCCCCTTGCATACCAATGCATCTGCTTTTATATGGAATATAGTACACCCTACTGTATATTATAAGGATATTGCAAGTCGTTGAGTGGTTCCATGACAATATAGAAGAACGAGGCAGAAGACAGTTTCTTTATAAGGTTATGGATCTCAGAGGTGACTTGCAATATCATTATCATGTATTACAGAGGGTACTTCATTCCTTTAAACACATGGTAACACCATCACATTTTTCCCCAAAACTACTTAACTCCTTGTTGCACAGCTCTCTCATAGAAAAGATAGATCATGTTTGCAAACATGAATAATACAAATAGAATCCCTAGTGCAAAATTAAAGACCTCAAAAAGGCAGTTAGATATTTGACAAGAGAAGTCAGTCCCTCACCCCGAAAATAATAGAAATAAAAATAAAAAAGCACAGTAGCAAAATGTAGAAATAGTATAACTCTTCAATAATTACCTAAGTAATTTAAAAAATGAACATGTTGCCATGAATGTCTAGATTCTACATTTTGACTGCACAGCTAGAAAAACAGAGCAGACAAAAGAAAAGAAAAGTTTGTTTCCTTCTTTAAACAAATTCTTAAATTATGCTCTGTGACCTGGCCTGCCTTTCCACTTGGCTGCTGGTTCTGCCACCAGGCATTGTGGAATCCACACTCACTTGTAATTACTTACTACAGTTTAGTTCTGATGTCATTTCTTTATAGTAGGTGACTGCATGCGTCACAAGTTGCTGATTGCAAAGATGTTATAGACTGTTTTTTATACAGGGATTGCAGAACCCATGTATTACAATTTACTTAATACGGCTTGCAGTATCGATCCCTACCCCCCCCCCCATCCAGGGTAAGGTTTTGAGTGCCTTACATGAAAGTGCCTCACGGCCTGTGGTTTGAGACGGTCGTAGACTCTGTGAGCCTTATTAGTAGTGGGAAATCCACGACCGGTATTCCATTCAAATTGACACCCAATGTATTGACTCGCCTGTGCAAGAACCTCACGTATTTACCACAGCAACCTGGGCCAATGGCTCTCTCCAAGCCCGTGAAGCTTGTGGTCTTAAGGCTGCCACTTTCCAAACACTATCCTACTGCCGAATCGCATGTAGCCTGAACAATTAGCATGAGTCATCTAAGGTGAACTTTTTTCTCATTAGTGATTCTGATTTATGCTGTTGACTTCAGTTGCATATGAATGGTTAACTGCACCTTAGGTTGTGGAAGCTGCACACCGGCTTTGAGTGTGTTTACTCACTCCAAACTGAGTCCCCTCATCAGGGCCGGACTGGGAACCAAAACCGGCCCCGGCAGAGTGCTCGCCCGGCCCCCCTCCTCACTCGGGGGGGTTTGGAGGTGCCGCCGAGCTCTTTGCCAGGGCCCGTTTTCAGCCGATTTTGTTACAGGGCCGATTTTGCAACTTTAAAACACATATTTTTGCATTTTGTCACCTCCTCAGTAATGACCCCCGGGGCGGCCTGCACCTACCGCATGCCCCTTCCTACGCCACTGCCCTTTTCACTAGGCTCATGCTTTATCCATCCCTATGCTTCTAACTATTCTTCTACTGGTTCCTAGACATGGGTTGATACAGAACTATCAGTGGAACTCTTGTGAACATCTACTCTGGGGTTGCCACTGTGCAGGATACAAGTGTACATCTGTACCAAACAAAGTACCGATCATGGTCCTATTTACACCCAGTATTGGAATAGGAATAGTACACCTGGAGGTTTTCAAAGTATTTTCTTTGTTTTTATAGGTCAACTGAAAATGGCCAATGAAGTTGCTTCACATGGCCAGGCTGGGAGTCTGTCCTCCCAGGAACATTCGCCTACCACCGGCCTGCGCATGCCCCACCTTCCTGTTACCGCAGTCACACGAGTATCTGAAAAGTTTTCTGCTGAGTCGTCCACCTCGTTCAGCAGCAACTCGTCCAGCAGCCACTTAGGACACAGCAACAAGAACCACAACGAGGCTGCCACAAAGACTTCAAACCAGTCCGGTAAGTTAAGAAAGCAAATCCCTCCAGTGTGATCCTCTCTCCCGCTCCGGCTCCTAGTGAAGTTGGATGGAAGCCACTTGGAGTGCGCCTTCTGCTGGGGTTTTATCTTGAGTGTTCCATATAGAACAGCTGCTTAATTAAAGCCCTTTCTCAATCTGAGCTGATGAGTGTAGGAAAGGTATGCAGGTTTGTATTATGTTTTGAGCATCTTCCGACATTACAATAAAATATGTTTTTCTATCCAGGACACTTCAATCTACTTATTTTTTACCAAAACCCAACAGTTGTGAGGAACAGATTGTTTTTCTACAGTGATATTGACTGCCTGAATGTTGCCCTGGTTTCTCTAGCGCATGAAATCCACCATCATGCCCTCAGATGTCATAGCTGGTTTTGAAGCTGCTGTTGTGATGCTAATGTCCAACCTGCTGTAGGATAACAGAGGTTTATGAATGTCAATTCTACATCCGGGTACAGGTAGAATTGACTGGTAGGCCCAGGCCTCGTTCCAGGTTATTTTTCAGCAGAAGCAGTACGACTTTTGTTAAGACATCCTGGAATTAACTTTCTCAGCAGACCGATGGAACAAAGACACAATCCATTCCACACACATTACATTCCACACACATTACATTACATTGTGGAGAAGTGTGGCTCAATGGTTAGAGCAGCAGACCCTGATGCAGAGGTCTGGCCCGGGACCAGTGTTCAATTCTTGCCTCGGCGGGTCTTGGGCTCAATTTCTTCGGACCTGATAATTCTCGCCTCGATGCCTATTCTAATCATGGGTCCCACTCTGCAACTCTGGGCAATAGCTTGCTTAATCTCCACAATGGCCCCAACAGCGCTGGGATGCCTTGCTTCACCTTGGGGGTGCCCAGGAGTGGACATTTGACAGGGAAAAGCCAGGAAGGTTTCCACATCTGTAAGTGTACAGCACCAGGACTCTCCTTTGCTGGGGCAGCAGTGCGCTTTACAAGTACAAATTCATTTCATTTCCTTCCACACGCAATACATTCCACACACATTCCACATTCTAATCACTGACCTCAGTCATTGAAGCATACCCGAAGGTCAATGAACATAAGCGGGGTCTAAATGAGAAGGTGCACATCCTTAATCCAATGTAGAAGTGTGTAAGGGAGAGGAGTTGGCCTAACGGCTAGGGAGGTCGACCTCGAATCTGGGTTCGAGTCTCGGCAATGGCGCTTAACATCCTGTGATTCTGGGCAAATCACTTAATCTCCCCATGCCTAAAAAAAAATGTGTCCTCCTGTAATGCAACTGGTGCTATGTAAAGTGCTCTGATACCCGATTCGGGTCAAGTTTGCGCTATATAAAACTATGTAAAAAAAAAGTGTATGCTGAGGTCTAAAACACCTAATCAGCATCCTCAAATACTGAATGCCTCCAGCTGGTTATTATAACTTCAAAAAACATTTACATTACATTTACTGGCTAGGTGCCAGACCCTCATTCTGTGAAATGCATGAACATTCCACTGCATGCCCATTTTCGTAGACCTATGCGATGCTCAGTCCTACATGTGCGTCTTTATGCCTCATCTTGGTTGGGCATCTCCCCCCCCCCCCCCCCCTCCCTAATATGCCCAAGCCAGAAGGTTCCTACTCCTACTTTCTGAGGAGGCAATGACACTTGTGACTTGGGGTGAAATTCTTCTCTCCATAGTTCTCTCAAGTCCTTCCCGGATGTGGGTATTCTTAGAGTCCAAGGGAGTGCACTGTAAACCTCTGAGTAAATGACAATCGGGGCACTGCAGGAGCGTCGCTGACTGGGCCCAGGAGAGCGACTATACCAACGGGATCCGTTTCTTCACCTCCTCTAACCCCTTGAGCGCTGGTGACGGAACCACTCAGTCACCAGCCACGGACGCGCTGTGCTGGTGACGGAGTGGTTCCGTCCCGGCCTTGCTGCCGCGCCTGACCTGCAGTGATTTTGCGCCTGCGCGGCGCATTCTATTGAGCGGGCGGGGCCGCAACGGAACCACTTAGTCACAAGCACAGCGCGCTCATGACGGAGTAGTTCCGTCACGAGCATGGCGACGCTGCGCGGCCCCTCCTTCCCCCCCAGCACCCCGGCGGAATTACCGCCGCGGCCAAGGGGTTCAGGCCATTTCAGTTTGTGGATATCTCAAAACCATAATGATCACCGCTGAGTTTTGTTTTCCCCTTATTTGTTCCTTATTTAACTGCTTTCATTGAAAAACAGCAACGCTCTTATTTAGCTGATCTCCAACCATCAGTCAGAAATTGCTGGCATTTGGTTTTAGTGTCTGTCTCTCAGAAACCCAATATTTTAATATGAAACCTTTCATTATACCTCTCAAAGGGAAGGCATGTATGAAGAGCTCATAGACATTAAGTTATTTCTCAGAAGATTCCACTGTGCAGAAATCGGAAAACCTATAATTTGCAGTCTAAATAAGCGGCATATGGCCACTATCATTTAGTGCCAGGACACCATTTTGGTGATGGAGCACTTTATACATTTTTTAAATAGCTTACTTAATTATTATAGTGTGATCTGAGGTTCAAAAAGCCAATCCCATTACATAGATTATTAACGCCTATAGGAAATGGCAAACCATGTGCTACAGTAACACATGTTGCTTGTAATTGTGGTAGTGAGGTATGACTCTGAAAGCATTTATCAAGGACTCCGTGGTGTGCCACAATGTCTTTAGATTTGTTTTGTGAAACTAGAGAGACTGTGTTTCCAGGCAACTTTTGAGTTCCGATGCAGGTCGCGCAGGGTGGTCTACTGCAGATCCACAGGGAGCGAGCCAGGCCTGGTTTTAAGGATATCCACAGTCTATGTAAATGAACCCCACCAGGTTCATGGTGTGCAAATGTCTTTTGTGTATATCCTGAAAACTTGTAAACAAATCATCTCTCTTGTGCCACTCCCTGTTGTAGATGTGTGTCCCCAATTTGGATGAAACCAAAGGGTGTCCAGCAAGACCTAACAAGGGAGCGATGAAAAGTTAAAGCCACAACATATCACAATCTGATTGATGGACACAATACGTCCCTTTCTGCTTTTTCTCTGTTTTTATTTGCTAGTTTGACACTCATCCATCCAGTGGACGTTTCTGGAACTTAAATATTTGTGTTCGAATGTTATGTACTTTCTGTACGTTCTGAGAAATGTTCAAAAAATATCCAAACCAGATGGGGTCAATTAATTGTTGTTACTAGATTTATTCTTAGTTAGTGGGGCAGTGATGCCATTCCTGATACCCCTAGAGACAGGAATGGCAACGCACTCCACGCTGGAACCACCCAACAACTACTCAGCCGCCTCCAGGCCATCCAGAGCACCGGGGCGAGACTCGTCCTCAATCTCCCCAGGAGAACCTGCACCGCCCTCTATCTCGTAGCCTTCCACTGGCTCCCCGTACAGAAGAGAGGCCTCTTCAAGCTCATTACTCAAGCCTACAAGGCACTCCACAACTATGGGCCCACCTACATGTACCACCACCTGACGTTCCATTGACCCACTAGGAACTCCACTCCACCTCACTCACCCTGGCCCACACCCACATCCGCCGAAGCACTGCGGAGGTCATTCCTTCGCCTACCTCGCCACAAAGTACTGGAATAACGTCCCCCTTCACCTCCGCATCTGTCCTTCACTGCAAGAATTCTGAAAGATGCTTGAGACATGTCTGTTCGACCAAGGACCCCAAGACTTGGCGCCTGCAGACCCCCAGGGGTGACAAGTCACACTCTACAAGAACCCTTTGAATGATCCCTCTTCTGAGAACTTGCTAAGTAGGGTAGACCCGGCCACTGAGGCACTGCTGATTAAAAAGTCCACTTCTAAAGTATCAATAGCCCTATTTCCAACAGCGGCTACCCAAAAGGATAATAATCATAAGTTATTGTTTTACCCTGAATATGCCACAGGAGACCTAACTAATTGATGTATACCGCTTGAACTCAAGTGGTGAATCTGTGTATTTTGTGGACAGCTGGTAGCTTCTCACTATACTGTGAAACCATGCCACCTCAGCTTTGACTGCGATATGCAAATCAGTCTTGACCCTTCTCCAGTGGGGACAGTCCAGCCCGAACTGTCAAGCCAGTTTCTCCCTAAACTAGAAGACATGACACCCCTGAATGGGCTCATCAGCCAGGTATGGCTGGGTCCAAACTGAGGCGACCTGGTTGGCAAAAAAATCAATGGATTGGGCTGTGGCCCGAGAGATTGCCAGTGGTTGAAATTAATTTGAGCATCCCATCTAGCACTGTTGTTTTTGGATTGGCTAGCAGCTTCCCTGGTAAACAAATATAATGAAAATGACCTTAAACATGTTGATTCCTTGTTTTGTGACATAAAACTAAAAAAAAAAAAGAATTTTCGTTTATGTAGCTCGAACTAGACCGAAGGTATCCCAGCGCTTTACAAAAGCACCAGTTGTATTACAGATGGACACATTTTTTATTTTATTTGTTGGGCACGGGGAAATTAAGTGTTTGCCCAAAATCACAGGATGTTGAGCGTCCCTACCAAGACTCAAACCAGATTCCCCAGGTTCGAGGTCAACCGCCCTAGCCGTTAGACCACCCAATCACTGAGCAGCCCATGGAGGTAGACCTGGAGACTCTCAAGAAACCAATGATTTACAGATCTGCTCATGGGATATAGGGGACACTGAAAAGATCTGCTCTGAGCAGCTATATATCCAGTTTTGATATCTATTATTTACAAGAAACCTGAGCAGTGGAAGACCCGTTAGTAAAGTGTGTTGTACACCTGCAACATAGGTTGTGCTATAGGGCCCACCACATGGAGCTTATTAGTATTAATCAGAGCTCTTCTTTCCGCCAAGCACCAAAAAATAGATCTGGAATTCCCTAATGTCTTTGTATTTTCACCCACGTCTTTTGCAATAATGATATCTAGCTAACAATTGTCACAATAGTCTACTTTCATGGAACATATGTTTATCCTGCCACAAGCCAGAAATAGGATATTCTAAACCAGCCCCCTGGCTTTTTAGATGGGCTACAAGCACAATAAAAGGTGGCGGGACTATTAATAATAAGGGACTACAATTCAAATGTATGTGGCGGAGAATCACAGATGGCCGATCTAGGCCCCCCTCTAGCCCTCTCTAAGGCGAGATAAAGCTGGAGATATTGGTTTTGCTCAGGACTTGACCATTTGCTGTCTTTCTGCCGCTCTCCCAGATGGCCAACCCAGACCCACATCTACTCCCTCTAAGACAAGATCAAGTTGGTGGTGATGGTATTGCTAGGGAAGGCATCTCTTGAACATCTGCTATCTTTCTGGAACTCCAGCTCATTATACTGGTTCTCATATTTTCAGAATAGCATAAAAACCTGCATTTATTTTCATGGATCTTTTTTTTTACAAAATTGAAAACATTGAGATTTCAACCCGCCTAGAAAGTGATCTCACAGCATAATCTTTTGGTTTATCTTGGGATATCCAAAACTAACCACTTTGGAAATTATAAGCCACCTCTAGTAGAATAATTTCATTGCAATTGTCGCAGTCCGCCAAAGATCAGTTTCTTGGATGGCTTGGGTATCTCTTTGCAAATCCATTGAACACAGAACCACTTTAGCAGCAGACATGAAAAGCACTCATTTACTTCCTCTGCCTTGCTGTGGCTGAAAACCATGACCTTAATAGAGGCAATTATAGGCCTGGCAAAGAACCTATCCGGCAAGGCCATGGTACCTCTACTCCATGTGACTTCTGCCCGTCCTACATTTTGGCTTTTGTGGCTTTTCCTAGGGCATTTCTCAGTAGGATATTAGAGCACAGTGTTGCATCTTCGGTTTGCTATTCGGTCTCCCTCACTCCACACCGCAGTCACATATTTATCTATAAGAATTTTAGATAAAACCCCCAGGTACTGATACATAAAGCTAACTTTTATAAAGCTTGCTAAGAATTTAATGCGGTGCCAAGGGGAACGCTAAAATCATTGGTTTTACTAGAGCTGCAGAAACATCGTGCCACAGGCTTTAATTCTAGACTATGCAACCATGGGAGAATGACAGAGTGGGAATCACACATTCAATACAATTCATTCAATAAACTGGTGACTGTGAAAATGAAAACCTTTTCCCAAACTAATTTTGGTGAGATTAGCACCAACCAGTGCGTAAGGATGAAACCAATCTCCTGCACCAACTTTGTATTACAGCCATATCTCTGATCTGCAATACTCTATCCTATAGGTATACCCTATCCTATAAAATAGTACTTTGCACTTTTGAGGTTCTACTTTACAGGAGTTTGGAGAGAACTTCACACCTAATATTACCTAAATTTATATCAGCGTATTGTAATAACTGAATCGTATTCAGCGTATTGTAATAACTGAATTGGAGTATTTGCCAGGTTCTCATTGTAAGAAACTGTTTGGAGTGTCCAGCAGAGAGCCACAAAACGAGGGAGATCGAGACTGAGCCCGGACGCGAGCAGGGGAGAGGCGGCGGTGGCTCCGGTAGCTTCATGGTTCTGCGGGGCTCTGTGCAGGCTCTGCGGAGGAAGTGACAGCGGGAGCGCGATCGGGGCCATGGGCCCGATGAGCCCTGTGAGCCCTGCGTGAGCCATGTGTGCCCTGTGCTGATTTATCAGCGGGACCACACAGCGGGGACAAGAGCCGACAAGAGCCGACCGTGAGCTGACTGAAGGAGGGTGAAGCAGCCGATCTAGTCAAGAGTCCTGCGACGTGCCGTGGGTGAAAGCTATTTGGAAATTGGACACGTGAAGAAAAAGCAAGTGGATCTTTATTCTCAGGTGAAGCCTATGAGCCACAGTAGAATTAATGTATCGGCACGCTTCCGAAAACCAATTCAAGAGCCCTGCACTATATTCATGATTGCTAATGGAGACATTTTGAACCCAGCAGTGCGTTGTTGATCCCCCGAAAATCTGTAAACCAATGGGATCAATTCAATTCAAAAATCTTTATTCGGATTACAAAAATCCATAAAAGCACAGTTTAGAATACAATTCAACATTTATAATTACAATTACAATAGGTGCAATAGACACTATAAGGTACATTATCAGTACAGTTACCAAGTCACACGTTTCTAAAGTGCAAAGGAGGTCGATAATCATTGATAGTGCAAATAAATCAAGGGCATTCCATACTTCTGCGTACATTAAAAATAACTTTTAGAAAAGTGCTTGTGCGAAATATGAGCTCGTCATCCTCTAATTTTAAGAGCATCAAATAGGACTGGTTCAAGGAGAGGGGTCTATGTTTTTTAAAATATGGTGCTAGAAACCATTTGATATATTTCATATAAAACTTACACATGAAGAAGAAATGTAAATCATTTTGTTTGCTAGTTCCGTCACAAGGACACGGAATGTTACCATCTAAGCTGTGTCCCAGAGTAAAACAAAGTAAAAACTTTATCGTTCCTGCTCTCATTCTGAAGAGTAGGGATCTTTCCCAATAACACATTGGTAATATCAAATACAATGGGAGTTGCTGGGTTAATAAACCATTGTTAATATAGGACACAACAGTTTGTTTCCTCATCTCTTCTAACAGTCTTTTTTCCCTGTAGGTGGCATACAGTTCAAGTTGGACTTCTTTTTTATCAGTCCTCTTTATATGAGATGGATTTTCAAAGAGGTCACCCCTATCTATACTAGACAGACTCTCTTGTATACCACGAAGCCATGGGATCTTATTCCATTTGTCACAGGCTAGACATTCCCTCAAAATGTCATGTGTTAGGCTAGCGTATTCATTTGCCCAGATAGCCAACCAAAATAATGCAGGCCTGGCAGCAATAAAATCACTAATATGAGGTATGTTCAGCTCCGAGTGGCAAATAAACCCTGATGATGAAATGGGCGCCCCCAGTAGTTTCCTACAGAGCCGATTCTCTTCTCTTTGTATTAAGGGGGTTTTTACTGACCCCCAAATTTCGGCACCGTAGGTTGCCACTGGAATGCATTGGAGCCTATATATCTTTAAAATTGCTTTAGTTGCTCTGATTTTCCTCGGTCTGGGAAGAGATCAAATTGAATTTATAGCCTTTGAGAACTTGCCTGTGGCGTGGGCAATATGCCCACTCCACAGGCTGTTCGCAGCAAAGACTATACCTAAATATGGAAAAGTTTTGGTTGAGAGCAACTTATCGGCTCCTATCGTAATGGAATTTAATTGCTTAGCACCCGGCCCACAGGACATAATGAATGATTTTTTGAAGTTTACTTTTAGATCCAAATTCCCCATATACGATGAGAAATCCCTAACTAGTGCACGTAGGGCATTAGGTGTTAATCCCATAAGCACAGCGTCATCCGCGTACAAAAGACACGGTAGTTGACATCTTTTAATTTTAGGAACATCTGGGGTGACCTTTTTGAGAGAGTTGCTCAGGCCGTTTATATAGATAATGAATAACAGGGGTGCTAAAACGCACCCCTGTCTCACACCTCTTTCTACATTAATTGGCCCAGAAACTGTACCCTCCATGTCAATCCGTACTTGTGCCTTTGTGTCTTTGTGCAAATAGGCGAGGAAGTGTACCAGGGGGGGATCCAGGCCGTACAACAGAAGAATCGACCACAATTTTGACCTGTTTACCAGGTCAAATGCGGACGATAGATCCATGAACGCAAGGTAAATGGGTGATGCCTTAGCAATATTATATTTTCTAATTAAAAGATTTAGATTTAGGCATTGTTCAATGGTCCCAACCTTGCGTCTAAAACCCATTTGACAGCGGTCAAGTACCCCCATTTCCTCAGCCCAGTCGTTAACTCTATTATAGAGTACCCTGCCCAAGATCTTTAATGTATTGTCCAGGAGCGAAATAGGCCTGTAATTTACGGGATCAGATCTTTCGCCCTTTACGGGATCAGATCTTTCGCCCTTTACGGGATCAGATCTTTCGCCCTTTACGGGATCAGATCTTTGCTTTGGTAACTGACCAAGTACACCTCAGAACTGGTGCTTTTCACAGCTACACAAGATCGAATTCCCGCCCCCATCAAGTGAGACGCGAGCATAGCAGCGCGAGGACAGAGGAGCCGCTGTGGAGCCACTGCAGAGTCGTTATCGGCGACCGCGTTACCAGAGTTACCGGGAATTACCAGGCATTGAGTGCTAGGTGCCGGGTGTTGGGTGCTTTCAGCGCCAATAGCGGTAGTGGCAGCGGGGGTTCATGAGCACAGCACTGCTGCCATGGAAGGCGCTGCCGGGGAAGGCGCTAGAGACGTCAGAGGTGTCTGAGACCTTGACGCGGAGCTGGCGCGGAGCTGGTGAAAGCGGGTGCGGGAGTGGGAGGTGGAAAATTATGGCTGCAGGTGAGCACAAGCAGTGCAAGCAGCGTAGGAAAGAGGAAATAGTCCCTGGGAAGCCCCCTTAAGTAACCTACCGCCTCTGCCTCGGTGATACCGCCTCATATTCCAGTCAGAAACATACCCCCGCTTAGGAATGACATAAGAACCTGCAAAGCAAAACCGCTTATGAACGCATAAAAACCAGCCGAAAGTACCACATTAGAGCTGCTACTCCCGGCCGGACTTTTCCCCTAGTACAGGTGATACAAGTGGGAGTAGCGTTTGCCAAGGAGCAGCCGCAAAGTAAGAGCCGGGGGTGGTTCGTAGAGGCGATCTGTCTAGGACAGGTGCAGCAGGCGGCCCCCCGTGAACCCCGCTTGCGTGAGACAACAAAACTAACATTGGCCATAACCTAGAATCACGCGTTCTTACAGTACTTATCGAATTGGGTTTTGCAACCCTTCTGCTTGACTTTAAAAAACAAAACAAAAAAACATATAATAAATAAAACCCCGGGGACACCAGCCAGGGGTGCTTCCATCCATAACAAATCATGAGAATAGGAAACGTACAACAGGAGGTAACAGAAGGTACAAAAGATCAAGGGCCAGTTAAGAATCAAAAACAAAAGAAGACCACACGACGAAGAGAGAGACTGGTTTCAGCTCCCGAAATGTCGACAAGTAGCCCAAGAAAAATAATCGGGATTCAAAAATTCTTCTTTTTAAAAGACCCAATGGCTGCTATTTACTATTTTTATTCGATCCAGTGGTCACAGACAGTGTCATTCTGCATTGTTCTTTTTACAGTCCTTGGATTCGCCGTATGTAGCAAAATCTGTGGCGACCTTTTTGAAAGCCACTATCAAAATACGTCAAAAATTACAAACTGAATAGAATCATTTAAATAATGACTTTTTCCTTATTATGAGTTTTTTCATGAGTTACTTTATGTATCTCTTTTTTAACTGTTTTTTTTTATTTTTATGTCTGAATTGATTGTGTTTTATTTTAAAAATTATGTACTTTTTATGATTATACAAGTGGCAATCGAATAAAAGTTATTGAACTGAACTGCTATTTACGCACAAATGCAGGAACAAGCCCATTTGCCAAGCCCAAGTGCACCGGCAATAAGGGTTAATAACAGCCAACACCGATCAGAACGGAAAAAGAAGGAAGAGAATGGTACACAAATAACTACTATTGATAAAAACCCTCTGCTCAAACAACTGATAATCCAGGATGAAGGGCCAAATCCAACAGAACATCTTCCAAACGGTCAAACTTTCGCTGAGACAAACAGCAAAACTCTAGACTGTAAACCAGTTGTGACAATAGCTCCGATACACCAACACAACTCTTTAAAATTCGAAAATGGTACAAAAACAAATAAAGGGAATGAGGAGAAGGACAACATTTCCATAAGTACGGAAAATAATGCTGGGGTTGAGCATATTACCATACAAGATGACGCGTGGTCAACGTCCTTCTCCCTAACCAACGAGACAAGGTTGGATCAAATATTGGAACTCAACACATAAAAGCAAGCACATACCCGATCTCAAACACAAGAAGATTCTAGCAAAAATTAAGATTCTCCAGATGGACCTAGATTACCTGCAGATCTCAAAGGGACAGACTAGGGGTGAAGAAGAAAGGTTGGAATCTACACCACTAAGCTCCGATAATAATACAGACAAACCGGGAAAGATGTATGAAAAAGATAGTTGCTGGCCAAAAAAATTAAACCTCTCATCCCCAATAACCATTTCATCGGCGAGCAGGCTCGAACAAGGCTGAGGGAACTTGGGAAGATCGGTTGGAGAGGCTTATAAGACACCTTGGAGCGAAGCTTTGCTAAGCACATTGGATCATGCAATAAGGGCCTTGAATTTCCAATCGGATAAAATGGAGGTACAGATTGAACTTTATAAATCTCATCGCAAAACACCAAGCTGGATCACATTGCAGCGCTTATACCCAGGAGGGTAGAGAGGGCGCAACATATAGATACCTCCCAAATACAGCCAAGTTGCATATGTGGCAAACAAGTGGACAAATTGACAAATCTACCTGATATATTAAAATATATTTTAGGGGCAGTACAGTCATCGATAAGGCACAACAAAAACACAAGTTCACATGGGGTCAAGGAGCCTAACGAGGAAAATGGTCTATATAATGAATTCAAAGATCAAAGTACAGATGATGACCCAGAACAGGAGGTAAAAGAGGTAAATAATGAATGTTTAGATCAGAGAGTTCGACAAATTGACGCCACACAAAGCATGAGCGATACTGTAAAGCTAACAAAAAGACAAAGAAAACGGGCGAGAAAAGGTAGGGTCCAGCATAATGAGAAAATACCGTCAAATGAACACATTTATCCTATTTTTAATAATCAAACAATAACCAAGAAAGAGAACCATCTGTTGGAAAAAAAAACATTAAACCTCTCAAATATGGTTTTAGAGCAATCAAACTAATCGGGAGTAGTTAACGAATGCAATCCGCCGAATGATTCCCTGAACTCCCCCATCCTTATAAAGCAAGAATAGAACCAAGAGAGAGACTCAAGACTTACAAAAAAGTAAAAACAAACCGCAACTATGCAAAGATTGGACCCCTGCAAAAGGGAATATAAAGAAACCATGCCAAACAGAAATCAAAGAACGGGCAGGAATGACACAGTGGGCACACAAAAACCCAATACCTAAGGATAGAGGAGTAAAGAGATATGGGGGCTCAAAACTCCCCCGCGCACAAGGAAACACAAACCATCGAAAGCTACGATGGAGGTAAAAATACCTCACATCAAAAAGCAAAAGGAAAAACAAATAACATAGAGCATTGTGCAAGGACCCCAATAAAAGTAAGGATAAATGGAAATGGGAGAAAATGTAAGCTGCCACAAAACAAACAACACTTAGAGTTCACACAAGTATCAAAGCATACAAGGAGTGACAAACTTGAAGTTAAAATAGAAGGAAATAATTCGGACACAGTAAGGAGTAATGTCCTTAATGAACAACCGAGTAGAGCGTTAACGCAAACGGAGGAATAGTAAAAAATAATCAAGGGCTAAAAGGAAAAAAAGACATCTCAATCATTTCACTACAAGGAGAAAACCCTGAAAAACTGACATTTGTACCAGAATACCACACAAAGGGCGGACAAGATTTCCTGAAACGAGGGAATTTAATGCGGCCTTTCAAAGAAATCCCGGAACTAGAACAAATATCATCACAAGATCTGCTATCCGTAGAGTTTAAAACCAATGCAAACCACCCCGATGTCGAGGAGTCTTTGACCAGCTGGTCTTCAAAGGCCTTAGTAGATAGGATATATGCCATGAGCCCAACATTTGATGCTTGGGGCATCGTGCTGAGACGTCATGAACAGAAAAAATATCCATTCTCCCTTTTAAAAATCACCAAAAACTTAAACGAAAATGAGGTCGGAATTATCCAGAAGTCATGTTTAAAGAATGCGTGCTCTGTAACTCCTCAAAAAATATCATCAAGTGTGAAGAGTTTGGCAAGCTCAGAGGAACGAGATACCAGGCTGGATAAAAGCATTGATTGGTCCTGGGTTCCCACGGCCTTAAGCAATAAGTGTTCCTAATATACAGGTAAGGTCAAACGAGGAAATAGAATCCCAGAATCAGAAAACACATGGTGATGTGCATAAAACGGGAAACATTCAAAGAATTGGGGATGAGCACAGGGTGGAGAACTTGCATAAAATCTGCATTTGTTCATGGAATGTTCATGGCTTCAATAATATGGAGCAAGATCACGAAACAATGAAATTCTTGGAACAACATAAATTAATACTACTCCAAGAAATTTTGAATCTGAGCCCAGTATCAATCCCCGCGGTTATATAGAGCTCCATACGTTAGCAGAAAGAATCTCAAATTTCGGGCACCCGAGAGGAGTTCTAACCACATACATTGCTCAAAAGTATGGATGGTTAGTGGAAGAAATATACGCTGGGGTTAATTGGCTGCAAGCCACAAAACTCACAGGCAAATCAGATTTTAACTCATTTAATCATAATTTATTAGTGCTCAACGTTTATGTTCACCCGGATAAAAAACTGAAGAAGGAAAAAATCACAACACTGATGACCCTGATCCAAGCATTCCAAAAATCGCACAAACTGTATTCCTTGATCATCTCTGGAGATTTTAACAGCAATTTAATAAAGGACAAACATATAGTTCAAGAACTTGGAAATTTGGGCCTGACAATTTTGAATGGGAACATAAACGGGGATAGCCCTGTGGCTGTAACTTTTTTTAAGTGGCAAAAGGCAATCCACTTTACTATAATCAGTAGCAATCTGGTTCCGAAAGTAATTGCATTCGAGGTCAGTCAATGTATAGAAAGTGACCACTTCCCACTAATCACAAAAATCAACATTGCTATTGATAAAACCGAAAAAATGAACACCTTGACTCACCATACCGAAAATTTTAACGCACGGAAACTGAAATGGGTTGGAAAGGATATAAAACCAATATTCGATAAATTTAAAAAACATCTGCTTTTAATAAAAACTATATATAAAGAAGACCTCACAAAGACTTGGGAACATCTATGTGACGTTTTAACAAGTAATTTTCCTGTCACCAATTCGAACAACAGAAAAATGGATATTGGGAAGAAGCCATGGTTTAACCTTAGCCTACGGGAGGAAAAAAGGAAGATCTCACGTGAAGTCCGAAGGCAAGCCACACTGGCAAAAATGGGAAAGAAAATAGATGTGATGAAAGTAAGGGCCCTACGAAAAAATAAGAGAATGCTGGGTAAAGCAAAAAAATTATACCAAGAAGGTATCTGGGCAAAACTACTACTGGCCAGCAAAAACCAAAAAGGTCGGACATTCTGGGGTACTATTAATAAATTGACAAAGGGCAACCAATTAAGACAAGAGGCAGGAATTGGAGAAAACAACTGGATTCGATATGTACAAAAAATATTTATTGGCAGGGAGTATGACCAAAAAAGGCACATTAAAAAAAGAATATGAAATATGTGCCAAAAACAAGGAATTTGCAAATACATTCAGTAAAAAAGAGGACAACCTGCTGCCATGGCAGGGTAAAGAGATTTGGCCCAAAGAAGATACTTGTAATGAGTATGCGCCCTTGCCAGAACCTATTTATCCGGAGGAATTGACATACAACGCACCAGATCCAGACATCCTGATAAATATTAAACGGCTGAAGGGAATAATAAAACACCTGAAAACCGAGGGTGCAGCAGGCCCAAATGGGCTTCCGATGCCCTTTTCAAACACTCACCTGAGTTTTGGGCGGAATACTTAACACCTCTTTTCAATCAGATTTATAGTCAAAATAAAGTGCTCAAATCCTGGAAAGGGTAATTTATACATCAGATTTTCAAGCAGGGCGATCATAATGAACCCGGAAATTATAGGCTGATATCGCTGATTGACGTGGAGGCGAAACTATACGGATGATGTTTACTGATGCACCTCCAAGAGTGGATGGAGGAAACCAACATAATTCCTATATTCCAAACCAGTTTCAGGCCACTGACGGGTACATTACCAAACTTGACAACCTTGGCGCTCCTAAAGGAAAAAGCAGAAAAAAAGAAGACCAACCTGTTTGCATGCTTTATAGATCTGAAAGCAGCTTTCGACAGTTAATCGAAATCGATTATGGGAAAAGTTAAGATCATGGGGGCTGCCGAGAAAAATACTGGAAGCAATAATAGGCCTGTACAGTGACACCTGGGCAAGGGTAAAACTGGGAGATTGTTGCAGTATCACTGCCGAAATCAGCACGCAACAGGGTTTAAAACAAGGCTGCGTCTTGGCCCCTAGCTTATTTAACCTATACATGGCAGATATTGTTTGGTGCTGAGCCAAACACCAATAGGGCTTCAAAGAATGATTGACAACCTCGTTATTTACCTAGAGCCTGAAGGCCTGGAATTGAACAAGGAGAAAACTAAGGTCGTACACTTAGTAGACCACAAAAAAATCAGACTTTAAATGGTATGCAAAAGGATCATTAATAAAAGAGGAAGCGTCTTCTAAATATTTGGGTCTAAAGTTGGGGCGAGGACTGAGCCACAAAGAACATAAATTGGACCTAAAGGCAAAACCACACTCCTTGATCTTTGCATCCAGGTTACTATAAAAAAAATTGGATTGTCCAAACTATACTTATCTTTTAAAGGTGATGGCATCACAGACGTTACCCACTTTGTCATACGCTCCACTTTGTCATACGCTCTGGTCACCTGGAGTGGCAAAGAGGCGGGGTTGTTAAACAATCTCCAAACAAAGGTATACAAAGCGGCTTTTAACCTCCCAAAGTCAGCTTCGCCAGCTCAGGTTCGACTGGAATTTGGGTTGCTGACCCTGAAGTTTTGGGGCATGAGTAGTTTTGTGAAACTGAGCCACAAAATGCCGATGTCAGAACATAACCAATTCGGAGGAGTGGGTAACCCAATATACCCTTGCGGGCTCGGGCAAACAATGCGATTCAGGGGAAGTACCAGCAAGGGATTTATTTTGAAACAAAGTCAAAGGTTTGAAGATATGAATAATACGTTTCCTTGAAAAACAATTTTCCTGTGTTGCTTCTCATCATTTTTTTCTGAATCTCATTTGTTGAACAGAATTGTTATTTTTTTAAAATAGTTTGATTTCCTCAGGGCTAGTGTGGTAGCTTCCATGAGGTCTGAAACGGATATCAGTAAACAGAACAGTGACTGATTTTTTTCAGCTAAGATGTCAGGACATGGCACACTAGACAGCCTGTGTTGGAAAGAAATTGAAAACCAATTATATCAACCCACTTCAAATGGATGGGGAGATTATCTGATCATATCCTTGAGGGAGTTAGAAATTCAATCAACATGGGATACCATTCGGGACAGAGCCAGCTTTGATAAAATAACAATTAATGCTGCCAAATGGAAATCCTTTTTGGAAGACAAATTGGCAATTTCAAAGCGTAGACATGGATGGACAGTGGACAGTGATGTAAATGTAAATTGATACTTGTATAGCGCACTACTCACCCACAAGGGTCTCAAGGCGCTTGTACGAATACCGCTGTGGAACCCATCCTGGCTTTCCCTGTGAGGCGTCCACTCCTAGGCACCCCCAAGGTGGAGGCCAGGCATCCTTAGCGTTGTGGGGGCCGTTGTGGAGATTAAGCAAGCTATTGCCCAGAGTTGCAGAGTGGGACTCCATGATTGGAATAGGCACCGAGGCGAGAATTATCAGGCCCGTGGAATTTTGAGCCCAAAACCCACCGAGGCGGGGAATTGAACGCTGGTCCCGGGCTAGACCTCTGCATCAGGGTCTGCCGCTCTAATCATTGAGCCACACTTCTCGTGATCAATTCATATTTTGTGACAAAACCACAGGCATACTTAGAAAGTCACTTTAATATGATCCTGAAGAAAAGATATATAGAATATCGGTTGGGCCTACACCTTTTGAAAGATCTACAACCATCTTGGAAAGGTGTTTATACTGATCTTCATTGTCGCCTATGGAGTACCAAAAAGAATCATTACCCCACCTGTTATGTGTATGCCCGGCTCTCATGGATCCAAGCAGATTGCTTTTAAAGGACATTTTTAATAAATTCAACATTCGCACATGCAGGCAAGGTGTAATTAGATGGCTGGAGGGATTGTCACCCATTTTGGCTTGTAGGGGGGTTAAATATATGAGAAAAGTACAATCCCTCCTACGACAAGCTGAACTTGGGGAAACAAGTAAAGTAGGAAACCGTGACCTCAATGCCGGACAGAAAATTTTATCAAGGTTGGAAAACAGGTTAGTAACTGGCTAGAACGAAGGATTTAATTAAGATGAATAGCTAACAACTTTTATGGACCATTGGCCTCTTATCTAGCGTTCTACAAAATAAGCCCAACAAATAAAATTCATGATTTTAAACACGCGGTAATGGGCAAAGTAATCTAGCGTTATACTAAATGAGCCCAACAAATAAAATTCATGATTATAAACACACGGTAATGGGCAATGTAATCTAGATGATAAATTTATGTACTATGAATTACAAATTGTTTGAAAATTTTAAGGATTGTTTTTCAATTGTGTTTTTGTAATGATTTTAAATAATCAAAAACAATTTTGACTTTTTTTGGGACTAATATTATAATATAATAGGGGAGAGGAGATGACCTCGCAGCTAGGGTGGTCGACCTCCAATCTGGGGAACTGGGTTTGAGTCTCGGCAATGACTCAGAACATCCTGTGATTTTGCGCAAATCACTTAATTGCCCCGTGTCTAACAAAAAAATCAATGTGTCCTCATGTAACACAACTGGTGCTATGTAAAGCGCTCTGATACCCGATACCTTCGGGTCAAGTTCGCGCTATAAAAAACCACATTAAATAATATATATATATATTGTTACATTATGCTGTAGACTATGCAAATACAAGTTTGAGTCCCTGGCAGACATCATCTCTCGGTGTCCATCTTTGACCCCTGTGAGACTGTTACTTGTAACCCCCGTTTATCCCTAAACATCACGGAACTGGACAATACGGTCACAGAAAGTCTGCCCTTGGCAGACCGACATGGACGGGGCACTTTCTGAAATTAATGAATAAAGTTCAAAGATGACTCTCTTGCTAGTGACTGCTGCTCGATAGTTTATCTATAATATCCTGTAATGTAGCTTGACTGTTTCGGCAATGTTTACACTGATTATTGTGGTTCTAATGCGAATTTACTTTTTATCTTTGCTTAACACTGATAAAAATTTAGTGGTTTTGGCAGAAACTTTTTTATCGTGACACTGCCGCAAATCCGTAGCCAAACGGGGGGGGGGGGAAACATCTAGGCAAAAAAAGGGCCACCACCCCATCTTCCAGACGGCCAGAGAAATTGGCGGATCCTGACACTGAGAGCGAGCCTAGTAGTAATAACAACGACGACCTCTTCAATAGGATCCAAGAATTGATAGACATTAAAATCAAGACCATAATCAAACCCATGATCGGGAAGTTGGATAAATTAACATCGGAGGTCAAAAAACTGGGCGCGGCCCATAGCAAGCTGACCGAAGAGGTCGAAAACCGGTCCTCTCTTGTCACAAATTTAATTCCTACTAATGGGGAGGTCACTCTTACAGTAAGTAACTCGCAACTCACTCAGCAGGGGCCTCCGCCACCGCCGCCATTACCACCAATCTTATTGCCTGTCCCTGGGCAGGTTGCTGAAGCAGTAGATCACAGTGCTAGCATAACTGCTGCACCTGGGGGAACACAGCAGGAGGATCTTTCAGCCCAATTTATTTTGGAAGCCTCACCGGTAGTTCTGGTGTTGGCAAATGTCCCTGTCTTAGCACAAGGCAAAGTAGAGTCCAATCAGGATCTTAAAGATAAAGCGCTGTATTGGCTCACTAACAACATGCTTATGACAGATCAAGGATACGATAAGCTGGCAGGGGACATCGTCATGTCCAGGAGGGTATCTTGGATAGGAAGCAAGCCCAAAAAGTTCCAAGGGGATTGCGTTATTTTAAACTTCGCAAATGCGGAGGTCCTTCCAGACATTCTGAACAATGTCTTCCCACCTCAACGCCGTAGAGGCTCCATTGACCCTCTCACCCTTAAGTTCTTTTTCGATGAGTCTAAGTTTCGCACCTTACCAAATCCCAGCGGCTACAACAGACACACCAATAAGAGTAACTGGAGAGCTGCCACCAGACCTCGACATCCAAATGACTGGCTCCAGCCTATAGCTCTTCAGGACCCAGGAAGATTTTATCGTCCGATTGACTTGAACATCAGGCCTGTCCTGGCACAAGAGCAAAGAGGTAATGTCTGGGGTGGGGGCTTGCCGGGTGAGGATCGCAACGCCCGGGGTGTTAGGACAGCACAATGGCCGAGAAACGACCAGTTTCCGCATTATCCAAACACACCTCAATTTATGTGGAATCCAGCACTATATGGCCACGGGCAAGTAGCCACTCCTTTTGAGTGGGGCTTCAGTACAGGCAATAGGTTTGCCCCTCTATATGACCTAAACACCTGTGATTGACTTGATCCAGGAATCACGCATGCTAGGGAGGAGCCGAATGACCCACCATTAGCAAGTGGCGCCTTGGCAACACAACAAACAGCCAAAATAGCGCCAGCACGCGCTAACAACTTAAAGCCACCACCCTCCGACTCATGTAAGATCATTAGCTGGAACGTAGCAGGCACAAATGCGAAACGCCAGGATAAAGCATGGCTGAGCTTTGTTTCAGAATATCACATCATTGCCCTGCAAGAAACCTGGGATACATCTAACAGTTTCTGGCTGGACGGGTTCACCAGCTTCACTAAACATGCAAGATCCAGCAGAGCGGGCAGAGCCAAAGGCGGCTTGGTGTTTCTGTTTTCTTTAGCCCTAAAAGGCACCTATAGGCTGATTAGCGCTGACTCTGACAACATCCTTATAGTTGAGAGGGTGATTAACAAAGATAGCAGGACATTGTTTGTTAATTTCTACAACTCTGGGAACAGCGATTACAGTGGGCGTAATATCACTAACCTGGAAAACATTTTAAACATAGTATCACAGGATATCAATTTTGCTTTTGAGCTCATTTTACTAGGCGATTTTAACACCCACCCATGCGGTTTAGCCTGTAAGGGTAGAGAAGTCGACGTGGCTGATGACGCAGCCACACGGGGACCTCATTTTGAACATTCTGCAGAGGGGCAGGAACTAGAAGAGCTATTGGCCTATTACGGCTTGCACGAACCTGACTGTGGGCAGAGAAGTGCAACCTTTACTGGGGCTCAACATGGTACAGTGATTGACTATATTTTTGTCTCTTTAGCCACCCTAAATCGGACTATGGCCTATCGCACAGTCCCCACGCATTACAGTGATCACAATCCGGTCCTACTCGAAGCAGCCTGGGGAGCTCACTTGGGGCCACCACCAGCAACGCCTAAACCTGCCCATCCCCTGAGGATCTCCGATCAAGACAGACGCGTAAAGTGGGCCAAAGTTATCCCTGAAAACTTTTATGAAAAATGTTACCCAAAAATCAAAGCCCAGGTGGAGTTATGTAGAGATCCGGGCACCCAAAGGACCAAAATTATAGCTGCTTATGAGGCAATTTGCGACCAGGTCTCGAAGGATCTACTCACCAAACCTATTCGGGGAGTCCATGGCCACAAGCGATGGTTTGACCCTGCATGCTCTAAAGCTCACAGAGAACTATTGGCGGCACTCAAATCTGTGCCCAGGGTCAAAGAGGACATCTCGAGATTAAGAAAAGCCTATAAAGCAGCTATAAAGAACCGCAAAGACAACATCAAACGTGAAACTTGGGACAATCTCCTTTCAGCGGCTGTACTGAAGGACAGCAGGAGATTTTGGGAAATCATCAAACAGCCCTTATTTCTTGACGACAGCAACGATCCCATGGACTGCGTGATCACTGACGAGTCTTGGTTGTCTTTCTTTGAAAAAGTATACGGGGGCAATGCTGAAGGATCAAAGATAGGTAAACTGCATAACATAGACGCCCACCATATCATCTTTAACGCGCAAGAAGTGGAAAAAGCCTTGTTGGAAACCACTAGACATAAGGCACCTGGGCCAGACGGAGTACCCGCTGACTTTTTCATGTTTTCACCCAAACTTTGGGCCGAGGTCTTGTCAAACGTATTTAATGCAGTTACTGGAAACTCTGCTCCTGCTTCATGGGCCAAATCGATCATCGTCCCTATTTTTAAAAACAAAGGTCGGCGGGACGACCCCGCATTTTACAGGCCAATATCCCTCCTGGACTCTACTGTAAAAATCCTGGGCAGAGTCCTCTTATCTAGATTGAGGGAGAACGTCGATGGTTGCGGTGGGCTGTCCGAACTGCAATATGGCTTCAGAGAGAGGAAAGGTACCATCGAACAATGCAGTAATTTACACCTACTCATCTCTAAGTACACGGTCGCCAAGGAGGGTTCCGTGTTTCTTGCTTTCATGGACCTTTCGTCGGCGTTCGACCTCGTAAATAGGTCAAAATTGTGGGCAATTCTGTTAGAGATGGGCATTGACAAAGCTCTGGTTTCATTCATGGCAGCGTTGCACCAGGAACTCTTTGCATCTGTACGCGTGTCAAATAATGGCAGATGTACCCCTCCGTTTAAATCACTAAAGGGGGTACGGCAAGGGTGTATTTTAGCCCCTACACTTTTCACCATTTATATCAACGGCCTAGGGGAACACCTGCGCAGTCAGGCCGCGGACGTCCCGCGTGCAGGAGAAGTGCTTATCCCGGCACTCCTGTACGCGGACGACGCGGTGCTGATAGCCCGCACTGGTGTTGGACTGCAGCTCCTATTGGATGCCTTCGGCTCTTTTATGGAAGACTTGGACCTAAAGGTGAACGTATCAAAATCACATACGATGGTCATGGGGCGTGAGTGCATCAAAAAAAGTCATAAGTCATTCTTTTGTAGTGGGGTTCCTGTTTCGAATGTAACCACATTCCCCTATTTGGGCATTTTGTTCGACCAGAAGGGAACTTGGGGGCCACAGATAACAGCAAAAAGGTTGGCAGTAACCAGGTCTTCCTCAGCGATCCTAGGCTTTGCGGGCAAGTTGGGGGCAAGGCCTATGGAAGCACTTCTAAAGATCTACAAGTGTAAACCCGTGGCCATCGCACTCTATGGATCTTCAGTATGGGGTTATGTAAATCTTGATCCTATCCAGAGAGCAGAAAACAAATTTATTAGATCTCTCCTCTCTCTCCCCCAGTCAGCCCCAACTTATTCGATTCACCAGGAGGTGGGTTTACCCTACCTGTCGGATTCACTAAGCTTAGCGCCATTGATCCTATGGCTGAAAATATGGCTGAACGAAGACCTACCACTGAACCACATAATATTAAAAGATGTTCTTTCCTTAGACAAACATAGGAGCATTCCATGGTTGGCCTATTTAAATAAATCATTTTCTGACTTAGGTCGACCAGAACTCTTTCTAAGCCCAGAAAAAAATCAAGGCCTCGGATATAGCCTATACAAAAAAGGCGTTCATGGGAAAAAAGGCAGCGCATCGCGAGGACGTTGAACTATTGAAACCCTCAGTTAGGTCACATAACCTTTTGGTGAGCGCTCCCTCCCTTGCCCCCTATCTCAGCTTTGTTACATACCCCTATCACAGGTTTTTATTGACAAAGTTCAGGTTTAACCTGATACATTTTTATCTAGGCTCTTTTAAGCAATGGCAGAAGCCAGAGCTAGCCTCACCCTGCAGGTGTGATGACTTTTCGGTACAGGACACAATGCATTGTGTTATGTTCTGTAGCTTATATCACGAGCAGAGGAAAAAATATTTGCTCCCCATCTTGAAAGAAGCAGGTTTCACACAGGTACGCCCGGCGCTGCTCTACCTACAGCTTGCGTCAAATCCACGCACAACCTTTTGTATCGCTAATTTTTTAGTGGCCGCAGCAAGGGCGAAAGCTGTTGGTCAAATTCTGCCTTCTTAATATAAATATTGCATATAGCATTTTTAAGGTGTATGTAGATTGTTTTTTTTTTTTTTTAAACACGCAATGTCATATATGTATTTTATGCTATGTTTTATTGTTTAAGTTTCTTTGTATGACTTGGAATAAGTCGAATAAAGATATCCTGACTGACTGACTGACTGACTGACTAGTGTACTTAAATAAGCTTATTTAAGTACACGTACCATGTGATTATGTTTGCAGATACGTTTTGTAGTTTTAAAAACATTTTGTAACGTTTTTTTATTAGTAAAAAAAATACAAATGTATTAATTTATTAACATATTAAATTATAATCTGATATTTTCTCAGTGTTCTTGGTTGAATTAACTATTGCAGTTGCCAGCGACCGTAATTACGTCTGTAAGATTTAGAGGAAAAATTATAACCTCATAGTACACTTGATTGCATAAACAAGGCTGCTGAATTAATTGCAGACATGGAGTCAAAACCAACTGCAGTTTGCACACTTTTGATCACGCCAAAAATTCTGGAAGTTTTAGGTTAATTGATCACTTTACTATTTAACATCCTGGTGGTCACTTTCTATTCATTAGGACAACATGGTATGGTACATAACATTTATGTAGATTTGGAATGCCTAAATACCCCAAAAAAAGATTGCGTCCTTCTTGTTTTGGGTTCGCGGGATGTGTGTGGGTATGGGTGTGTGTTTTGAGTCCTGCTGTCCTGAGTTACCAGACCTCAGGAGCTAATACTTAAATTCTAATACTCTAAATCAGGGTTTCATTGTTGCTGCTAGGTGGCTTGATCTGTACCAGATGTTCAGGATATCCAAGTAAGAAACATTTACATACAGGGAATTTATTTGCATAGCCATTGAAGATTTAGAGAATCTCCCATTGTTTCAGTCTGAGTGGACCAACATTGGACTCCCAGTGCTTTGAATGAATTTTGGTCTACAGATGGTCAACTAAATACCTGAAAGGGATTGGCATCATCTTGGCTGCTTGTATTGCTAAAGAGAACACAATTTCTAGATCCCCCTGCCCCCAGTAAAGAAATAGTAAAAATAAATCAAAAATTGCTTAACTTCAAAATGTTTTTTGTTTTTCAGTGAGTGCTGTGAAGACTTGGAGTTCTGGATCCGTGCGAACAATGGGTGTATCTGTAACCTCGGGTGAGCATTGACATAATAAGGCTTGGCTTCAACATAGTTTTATGTGATGGTCGATAGTTTGATCTCTGGTTTTATAGTGTTTTTATAGATGTATTCAGTTTGCCATGGTTTGCCGTACTTTCAGCCATGTCAGTGGTATGAACTGTGCAGGCGGCTGCGTGGTGATGGGTGGGGTTTGCTTCTTCTAACATCTCAAACTGTTACATTAGTATGATATTTTCTCAGCAACACAAGGTTGTCTCTTTGCACGCAAGTCAGAAATGAGTTTCTCTTTCCTTTAAACTCTATTTACCAGGACATTCATTCTTCAATATCACAGTTCCAAAATATTAAGGCACCCAACAGGAGTGGTCAATGAGTGCCCACCTGCGGCTCTGGGCCTGGGGTCCAAACCAAGTATGAACAAAACAGTAAGGCCATGAATTAATCAAATGGCAATGGAATTGCAAAACAACTACATACATTTTGTAAACAGACCTTTAGTAAATCCATACTTAATAACACACTTCAATGAGCGGACAGATCCAGGGAAACAACGTGTGAGGCGTTCTGAGAATGTTGAACCAGAAGACTATAGTTTAGCAAAGAACCTGAGAGAAGTTGTATGAATTTTGTCAAATTATTTTGTACCATAAAATATCTATAAAATCCAATGAAACCCATACTCTGAATCTCATCTGCTCTACCCGTTTTATTTGCACAAAAAGTAGCTTTGGTCAAACACTATGAATGCACCATGACAAGGAAAAAACATGGCTGAATAAATACTGTGAGTAAGGTGGAGCTCAGTGATGGGTCATTAAATGGAATGTATTTGAATGCGGTAGCTGGCATAGCCCAGGTTAGAACCATCATAGTGGCCAGGTTAGAACTGTAGAGTTAGAGGATCTGAGCTGTGAGAAGAGGAGGGCTTGGGTGGCCGCCTTGGACTGTTGGATGAAGGCGAAGAGATTTGAATGGATGGGAAACTCACTCTAGACTTAGAGTGAAGACACCGTCCGCTTGTCTCTAGATCGTTTATACATTTTAGCCTTCTTCCCTTTAAGGATGTGATTGTCTGTGCTACAGAAGTGCTTAGAGCTGGCCACGGTCTTAGAGTGGACAGTCTTAGAAATTATCCACTTAGGTTGCAGTAGGATAAACATGAAAAGCGCTTGTTTAAGTTGTTCCCTCATTATTGGAGAAATATGGTACATTTTCCTTTGGTCTCAGGATCCAATAAAAAGATGCATTTACAGGGGGGTTCCAGGTGTTGCCAGTGAGCGGTGAACTGTCATTCATTTTCCTGTCCCCTGTGCTCTACGCTTACTATTGAATTCCATCATTTCAAGTGTAGGATGACAGCTACTGAAGGTGATGGTAGATTCATCAGACAACTCTCAGAAAAGCTGTCTCCTACCTAATATTGCGTTGTTTTCATGGTCAAGTTGTATCCCATCAAATTATTTATTGCTTCTGACTAACCAGCTCATTCACACATTTAAAAACTTAACTATGCAAGGCTGGGTGATTGCTAAATTTGAATGAACCTGTCCTGTTCCATTCACTCCATCACCTATATCCATACACATGACATTTTCCCTCCTACATGCAAGGAAAAGAAATGTCACCAGTTGGAAGACTAGACCAACCAAAGACCAATCAAAAGTAAACCGAGACATGAAGAAAATCAGACCTCTTTGGCTTGGCATGGCCACTTTAATCTTCGCCCCACGATTTGTCAACAATACGATGTGACTAGAATCCATGCTGATAAGAATTGGGAGCAACCGGCTGAAATCCTAAAGAAAACTAGCTTTTCTGCCTACATTGATACATAAAGCTGAAGTAAAACTGGAATCCAGTGCAGACATGCTTCTGTGCTGATCTGCTGCAGGTACTACCTCCTAGGCAATGGATACTCGCAAACATTTGCCCAAGGGCCACAAAGTTTGGTCTGTTATGTGACCGAGGGTCGAAACTATGCCAGAAGTGTGACAATTGGGGGGGAGGGGGCAAGGTGGCTTTGAAAGTAGAAGTGTTCTTAAAGTAAGTGGTGCTGGAAAACCTAGTTACTTCCTTTCTTTAACTTCAATTAACCTTTAATTAAAGGCTTGCCTGTATATTTAGCATCTTTTTAATGTTAGTCCTGAATCAAGTGAACAGCATCCCAGTGCTGCTGTTGATCAAGGGGCCGCAGGTCAAGGTCAGGAGGGCAGCATGCGCCCCCCGGGCCGTACTTTGAGTACCACTGTCCTAGGCCAATCCATTCAACCCTGGACAGTCGTATTTCTCTCCACCTTGCCTCCCTCTTCCAAAACAAGGCATTAACCAAAAAAGGTTAAAGTAGTGTGGGCTGGTGCTGACTTACTGAGGAGAGTGGGAGCACTTCTGAGCAGTTGAGAACAGAACAGTGCCAACCCAGATGCAACAGCTGACTTACAAGACCTATACAGAGTCATGCCAGAAGGAAAAGGTGAAAATATTTTATGAGGTCCATTGATTGGTGGAGGAACCGTGCTCCGGTGTCGGCGAATCTCTGTCGGCGAATCTCCCAGCTCTTGATCCTGATTTACAGTGGCATTTCGCCACGTAGACCAACTGTGCAGACATGCATCCCCTGTCAAAGCGTTGATACCTGGCCTCTGTGTGCAATGGTGAGGGGCAGAAACCATCTGTTCAGAGGGGACTTCTTCACCCTTCTCAAGCTTTGGCGGTCTGCTTAACTATTCTAGAACAAGCAATCCTTGAGGTATCTCCGGTTCCAATCTTTTTTATGTTCTGTGCTCTACAGGGATAACCTGCATGAGTATAAATCTGATGCCCGGGTAAAGGCACCAAACCTCAACACTATGGACCGAGTTGATGTGTTCAATGCATTATGGGCACATTTCCCATCTCTGGACTGAGAAACCATAAGCTCTGTCGCTGGCAGACACTTTGAATGAGGCGAGGATACAGAAGGCGTGCTGGTGAGAGAGAATTATGGCAATAGAGGCATCTTTAGTACCGAGCCCCGTAGGTCCATATCTTTATTTTTGAGGGGTGGGGTGGTGGGGGTTGGGGGGGGGGGGAATAATTTGGGAATAATCCCGGAGTCCAAATTCGTAGTCTTATCCCTTTTTTAGCATAAACCTAGAGCAGCAGTAATGAACTTGTGGGTCTGTTAAGCCTACTCAACGGGTCTGTCACGGTTTAGAAAACTAAATAATATTAACAGATTAATAAAGTGCATATAAATAAATAACCGAAATTGGAATTTTTTTAACGTTCTGTAACCGTAAAGGAATTTGAAAATTGTAGGCGCAATTTAGCTGGAATCCTCAGATTTGATTTGTGGGACAGTTCAAGTGCATCCAACAAAATATAATTTGGATGATGAAATGCTTTAATTGAATTTAGAGAAGCTCCTTCCTTCCCATTAAAATTTTAAGTTTTTTTTTAATGATGTTTGTGAATTAGAGAAATAATCGTCATTTGTGCATTGTTTTGTTCTTCAAATCCTCGAAATTGCTAAGTCTTCAGTCCCCCTCGTCCAGTAATAACGCAGTGGGGTCCCCAGATTCCAATAACTATTCAGTGGGGTCCCAGGATTCCACTAATAATTAAATGGGGATCCAGAGATGTGAAAAGGTTAAGAAACTCTGACCTAGAGAATTTTTATTTCAGGACCCCAGAGAAAATCTTGAACTGCCCTGTAACATGCCACCCTTTTCATAAACGTACCCTGGCTCTCACCCTTGTTTTCACACCCACCCTCACACCAGCATACTCCCGCTAACACATCCTTCACTTTCTCCAGACCTTTCTTACCCCACTTCTTACCTTTTGCTGTAACCCTAGCTCCTACAATCCTATAAACTGTTGTCTCTGTTTTTGGAGCTGTGCTTTTTACATGTCACTTATGGAAAAGGTTCACATTCCAACACTTAGCTTATCACTTACACTGAAATCTGTCTCCAGCACTTATTTTACTATTTTCAAAGCAACATGTCGAACTTCAGTGCTTAGTTTACTAGTTACACTGGATTCTGCAAAACTCCAACCCTTTACCATTCACATGGAGCCGAGAAACCGGAGTATTCGGAGTAACCACACGGATTTCTGAACACCCTAGGTATAATGGGAGTTATCCCATTCAAATTCATGGTATGCAAATGTACCCAATGTGGAAAACTTGAAACCATAAGAATGTGCCTCTTGTGGTCTGAGGTTGGCCACCATTGGTCTGGGGCCAGCATCTCCTGACAGTGAGCTGCAGCTTCTAAAACCATGCATAACAATTTGGGACTTGTAAGTCTATAATTAGCACGTCGGGACTTGTGGTGTTACTTTACCCATTGGGTTAAAATATCCAAGACTAGCTGACACTCCGAGAGCCATGTGCCCTTACTGTTGTGTCGGGCAGTTGGTCAGCCACGACACTCGGTGTATTTTATTGATAAGGTGCAGAGGCGCAACTAGAGGGGCCAAACATGCTCAGCAATAATCACAGGAGCCTGCGTGCTGTTTAACTATCGGCATTACACTTACCACAGTGAGAAGAGTCGGTGTCAGACAAGGTAATATTTTCATGTTGGAAATTGGCTTTTGAAATAATCGAAATTGATATGCCTGTTCTAATTACCACAAGTACTAGTTGTGTGACGAGTTGGAAGGAAAGTAAATGACTATAACTTTGAACTGTATATTTGTTTAGTGCTTACTACTGGCGCCGAAGCGCTTGTCTGCATGAGTAACTTGTTACTCCGCTGGGATGTGTCACTTGAAGAGTATTTGTTCTTTGTTTTTATCCTATGTGGGGAGTATTTCCATGTCGCGCGTGATGACTACCGCATTGTACAAGCTCTTTGTGGTGAATGAAGTGTGAGAGACACCTTTTTTATTTACTTTGTGTCTTTTTCTTTGTTTTTTTTTTTTTCAGAAAAAAATTCTTCCGTCTCTTCTGTCACAAAGTCCGTGTCAAGCAAGAGCTACAGCGCGTCGAGTGGAACCAGCGAAGGGTAGGCCATGCTGGATGCTTTGACACCTTTTACCCTGTGTTATTGTTTGATTGGGCTGGAACAGCTGCGGAATAATCACAACAGAGCGTGTTTATTCAACGCCCGTGGCCAATTGTCAGGGAGCAGTCAAGTGCGCGTGCTCTGCCTTAACATTGGATATGGAAAGAGGACTGCCCCTGCCTGGACCGCCTGCTGCTTTCCTAACTCGTATTTGGTATTTAGACCTTGTGTTTATAGAGGGGTTGTCACAACACGACTGGCAAGTACGGGTACCTCAGCTGCCTTTGGGGACAACATACATGATTAATATAGTTTCTTTTCAGAGTTGCCCGTATGGTACTTTTTACAGCCTTGACGAGTTTTACATATGGGCTTAAAATAGCACCTGCATTTGCTTAGTTCAAAAGTTGTAAACACAACCCTTTGCCGGGCATGGATTTTAAAGGCTACCCTGAATGAGGTTGCCTTTATCTGATATTGAGTTCCCTGTTTGTTACAATTATTCTAGGAAGCCCAATGCAAAAATAGATTAAATATGACTTAATTAGAATTACATGTTTCTTTTTTTAGTTCCCTGATGTGCAATGCATTTTTTTGTGTTGTGCATCCCGCAATAGATAACCGAGATCAATGATGCAGGGTTTTAGGCATACTCCAATCCCACAATTACCTTGTTGGATACTTTTGTGAGGGACTTGCGCACTGTTTGGTTAATTGCGTCACCAGAGAAGGTGCAACACAGGTTTTGAAAAGAGATGCTTTTTAGGTCTGGTCTGAGAGCACAACTGTGGTATACCTTATGTGATCAACAGAAAAAAAACTTTAAGCAACAATACCGGGAGACAGGTTTAGGCTCCATCCATATGTTGATTTTCCTCTCCACAAAGCATTTAATTTGGCAGAATGTGTTTGCATATACCGACAAAATTAGTGCTTGTTGTGGCTTTTTAAATAATATTCTCAGTACTGGAGGCTTACGTTGTTGAGAGGTGAATGGTAAAGACTGCAGGACTGATTGGGTCACTTATTGTCATTTAACATTACTTTTCCCAGTGGCCCATAGGCCAGATATATTTAATATGAACATTTACGACAAAGGCAGCAGGGCTGACAGATTTAATATGAAATATATATATCACAACCAATTGGCCTTTAAGGGTCGATTGTTTTTACACTGTATTTTGCTGTAGTTTACCCCAGGTGACAAACATTTTAACAAAGATCCTCTTAGGAGGGGCTGTATATTGTTATGCCAGCCGTAATTTTGTACATGATTGTAATTTTATATCTGTATTCGTGATGTCGCCATGTGAGAAAGCTAATGCACAGTATAGTAGGCTTGAGTTGGGTATGGTGGCAAGGCAATGATGGACTGTAGGCCTGCTTGGAAAAGGTGTCTCATTACAAAACGTATGCCAAATGTGTTATACCAGACTACTTTATTATGAAAAGCATACATTAAAGCCAATAGACTTTTAAGGATCGATTGTTGCCATGCTATGTTAAAGTATAAAGAGGAGCTTTTTGATACATGAAGCTCACAAATTACCACAGTAGACAAGCTTTCTGGTGTTGGTTACCACTCTGACAAACTCTGAGTGTAAAAAAAGATTGTGCATGGTACATTGTGTCAACCCACATGATCAATTAATTCTGTTGCCATTTGTGTGACAGGATTTCCCTTGATCACATGTGCACATCTGCCTGAAAATGAGTGTGCTTTAGTGCCCAGGCTAGTGGGCAAGTTCTTTAGTTTTCCATTTCATTTATTTCTGAAATTTTATTTAGATTTGTGGCTCCTCTATTGGCTCCCCAAAAAGTGCCACCTGGTCACACCTGTTTTCTGCTCACTACTTCTACAGCGTGCTGCATGCCACATAGCCAGTTCTTCTAAACTGGAGGGTCCTGTTGGAATGGTATTGTCCATAGTGTATTACCATTCAAAGATGGCAGGCATGTTTACAAGCAACATGTCCAATATCTGTAATTGGCATGGCACGAGTCTTAAAAAAAGAAGTGGGATGGACGCGGACACCAGAAGTGACATCACGACAGGAAGTGATGTCACGAAAGGTGGCTTGCACCATCGTGCTCATTTCTTCCCCTCGCTCACCCCTTAGATGCGATTGCATCTGATAAGGCAGCGCGTGAGCAGTGTGCTATGAGCTTCGAGCTCCTCGTCCCAGAGAGCACAAAGAGTGAAATCCAGCTGTTTGGTAGGGGAGACGGCATCCACCCAGTAAAATAAGTGGGGGGGACGCCGTCCACCCGCGTGGTACCCCGACTCGAGCCCTGGTAATTGGTAAAACAATGATACACTATGCATAAAACCATTCCAGTGTGACCGCACAGTGAGATGTTTACTGAGCTGCCTCCTTGGAAATGGCATTGTGTATAGTGTATCATTGTTCTTCCTTTCTAAGTTGGCAACACAATACTTCTAAATGTATGAATCATGTTCGAACTTTAAAGTAAATATACACTATACCATTGCAAGATTGAAGTCTTGTGCTATGTTACACTTTAGTGTGGGAGGTAGATGCTTGCACTAAAACGTATAAAGGTGGCACCATTTTTAGGTCTCGCCTATCCCATTGCACAAGGAATGGCTAGGGGAGAATTTTAGTGGGCAAAATAGGTTCTCAAACCATCGGGCGGATTTTCAACAGTTCACGTGAACACAAGCATGCGCTTTTTCCTCGCTCCCGAGCCGCCTGCCTCAGAGCTTCACTTCAAAGTGCTCCGCTCCCCCGCCCACTGCTTCACACTTCACGGCCGCCAGGCAGTGTCTCCCATGTCTCCTTAAATTAGTTAGTTTCTTTTTAACCGACCACACACCTTTCTTTAGCCTTGCACAAAGCTGCACACCTGCACGCACTATGCTGCTTCACAGCCGGCTCCCGTGCTTCATACTTGCTCACACTTTTACATTAGTTTCTTTAAGTGACCGCGCGCCTTAGTTTTGCATGGCGTGGCACTCCTGCATGCAATACGCCCTGGTGAGCACAGCACACTGTGCATTATTAACAAAACAAAACATGGTGACCGCACGTTTTTCTTTTGTTTTATTTGCGCCAGTACAAGCTTATTACCATACCGTTCCTATTTTCCAGACTCAAGTGCGGCGATCAATGATAGATGTCGCCACACTTTCTCTTTTAAAGACACTCCCTCCCTGCTTTACGGCCGACCGCTGCGCTGCATGCTTGGTAAAGTTTCACATTACTTGCTTTATCTTTAAGCAACTGCAACCCTTAACTTTTAATCGCTAACACAGTCTAAGTGCGACACGCTGTGCTTTCTTCTTTATAAACACATCCTCCCTGATTCACGGCCAGCTGCTGCACTACATGCTTGGTGAGTGATTAAAGTGATATGCACTACACTGATCGGTAACGTTATCACACACTGGCCCACATTTAATGTGCTGGCATGTGCCTTTGTTTTTTGTTTTGCATGGTGCGGCACGCATGCATGCTCTTTAGGGTATGGATGTTACTCCAGTCTCTCCCAGTCACCGCCTGTAGTCTTGCAACTGCAACCACTCCAAAAAGTGAGATCAGTGCTTACACAGCCGTACCCATACGCTCTACGCACCAGAGTCTTCTTGTTTTTTGTTGCTGCTGAAGGAAGCGAGCAACTGCTCCCTCACCGCAGAGATTTAGGAGTGGGACATGGGGAAGATACTGCGCTCCTCAGCCAGCAGCTTATCTCCAATATACTCGGCTGCTCGAGGCTTCCCCTGGCGTCATCATAGCTCCTCATCCCGGCCACCGGCTGTCCCTTGATATTTCCGCATTCGATGTCTGCAGGCTGGCTGCTATCCCCGTGCAACACACAGCCTGGTAGAGATGCCCTGCCTTCTAGATGTTGTGTGACGTGTCGTGGTGTTTTGGTGATTAGGGTAACTTAAAGGTTTTGTACAGCGCTATGAGGGAGTTTAAAAAAAAAGCTATATACATAAAGCACATTCTTCAAAGCACTCTGAGTGCGTGCGTTTGCTCCACATGTGTATCAGTAGCTGCCACTGCGGACGCACTGACACATATCTGCCCGTCAGACCCCGTCCGTGTGCTTTGTGTATATGTCCGTTTTTGTTGACTCTATTAGCGTGTTCTGGGTGTGCATCAAGTGCACTTATGTATTTTTGAGGGGCCAGAATCCTTATGCTTGCGCGTCTCAGTGCATTTTATTTGTGAGAGCGCATCGGAGTTCCCATTTTTAGGTCGAGACTATTAAATCCCGCAGGGATTAATAGCTCGATCTATTGCAAGGGAAACAAACTCTCTTGAACACTAGGGAATCCATGCAGTTCACGTGAAATGCGCGTGCACAGAAATCCCCTCCCCCACCAAGCAAGACAAGCCAAGAACATCAAAGCGACCGGCGCTTTGAGTCCATTTGCCACCAGCCAATTCACGCCTCCGCAGGTCATAAACAGGACCATCTGCTGCTTGCCCAGCCCCCTCACAGCACTCGTCGCACATGCATTCCTAGATTGAGGACTTTTGTGAAGAAACACTGCCCCCAAGCGGTTACTGCTATAAACCAGCCTAATCCTTGTCTGTGTCCTTCATAGAACTTGTTTTCTTTATTATTGAAATCTTATCAATTGTGTGGAGCTTGTTCCTTCCTGCATATTTTTTTTTTTGCTTTGCATACAGGAGCGGGCTTGATGACTTCTGCACCGCATTTCTTCACCCACCGGTTGGCTGTGTGATCCTTTGTTATTTTAATTGTAAAACAAATGCAGCTGTTGCCTCCTTCACTCTCATGAGCGGGAGAATGGAGGCTTTCGCGCTAGAACTAATACGAAGCACACAAAAACCTTATCTTTTTGGAAGGTTCCCTTCTGTAAACCGGTCTGTAATTATTGGTGTTATATCGTCTGAATGTGTATTTTATCCACATTTTTGAAAGCCAATAAAGCTCGGATATATTCTGAAATGGAGCTGAACCTTTTCTGAGGAACTTCTGCAAAATCGTTTATATATACATTTTATCTCAAATGAATCAAGCCGCGTGCTGTCATCAGTGTTATCTAGCGTGTTTTTTGATTTGCTCGATTATATACATTTTACCGCTTTGCAGATGTGCTCTATTGACTCTCCTTCCACTTTTTCGATTTCACTCGTATTTTTGTGCATTTTTATTGGCATGACATTATTTTCGGAAGGCGCCTGTACTGTCCTCGGTCTCCCAACACCCTCCCGCTTTCCAGCTTAGCCCCCCCCCCTTCCTGATCGCTGCTTCACCTTTCTTGGTTTTAGGCGATTGCTATGACACACTAAGGCACTCTAGCAGCACAGTTGCCTTGCTGCATGATAACAAGGAGGCCGTGCACACTACTAAAAAGCCAGTGGTTTCCTACTAATTCTGACGTAACGAAAATGTATACTCTCATAACTGAATGTCAGGGTACCGCACCTCGGGGAACGTTATTGACTCCACTTGCTCACACTTTGACATTAGTTTCTTTGTACATGTACGTTTTAACCGAATCTTAAAGAGCTTAGCTAGTGAATTAAGTTATATTAGCTTTAGCTTAAGGTTTGCAGTTATCAAAGTGAGTTTTAAAACATGAAGCCTCCATCTCAGGGGGACCGGCAATGAATTCTACATGCATTATCGTCCTTTTGTTTTTTTGTTTTTAAATCAATGGGCTAAAGTAATGTTTTGGAGTTTCTGTTGTGGCTTTAAACCCTAAATCACGTATCAGAATGTCCGACAGTGATATGTCAAATTTAAAACCATTGACATGTTTGTACTTATTCTAAATTTGGCCCTTCTTCCCTAATATTCCCAGTGAAGCACAGCTTTTCTGAGTGCTTTAGCAATAAACACTCAAACACTTTCCGTGGTGCACCCTGGAAATGCCTACAGCAGTCTGCGCATGCTCGAGTGACTTCAGCATACAGGCGATCTATTTAGTGTTATCTAAAGAAGCTCCACATCACTCCTGAAATGCTTCAGACATCTCTTCGTTTGTTCGGATGTGAAACGTCCCCTAAGTCAAAGAGGACTTTTGTCCCATCATAATGTGTGAAATGACTTGCAGTAAATCTAAAGTAAACTGGTCATTCGGGTATTCTTGTCTCTGTCAGACTAGCTCAGTGGCTGCATGCATTAACAAAACTCAATTACTAGTCATGTGGCCAGGGCTTTAAGTGGGATAAAAGAACTGGGGGTTTCTCAAAGGGCGTGGCCAATCTAATTAGGGGTGTGGCTAAAAAAACGCATGAGCTAAAATCTGTGCTCAGCATAGTGTGCCACCTGACTTGTATTTTGCTGTTTCTGTCATTGCATCCAGATATGATACAAGTGCATCATAACGGAAAGTCAGGACTATTGGCGTTGTCAGCTGCCTGTGTTTGTAATTTACTGAAAGGTTGCTTGGAGAGTGTGTCTGGCTGCTCTATTGTGGTCTGCTCTCCACCCACAGCATCAGAAAAAACAAGCTGCAGATTGGGGTCTGGCAAAAAGGTCAAACTGGGGACAAGTGATCGGCTTTACAGCGCACATGTACAACATAGTGGGCAAAAGCCAGTGGTTGTTCAGGTAGTTCCAAAATGTTCCAAAGTATCCGGGTCTGGCACAGCACCAAGGAGCCTCATTTCTCTACAGCAGCAAATCTTATTTATGGGTGTCTATTTTCAAAGTAGATTTGGAATTGACAGTTTCACTCCCAGCGCTACCACACTATTGCAAGTGTACTACATAAAAATAAACCAAAATGTTAGACTCGGTTTTTGTGCCTTTCTGCCCTCTGCATCACCACATCATCACTCAGCGCTACCCCAGCATCACTCAGCACCACCACATTATCACTCAGCACCACCACATTATCACTCGGCACCACCACATTATCACTCGGCACCACCACATTATCACTCGGCACCACCACATTATCACTCGGCACCACCACATTATCACTCGGCACCACCACATTATCACTCGGCACCACCACATTATCACTCGGCACCACCACATTATCACTCGGCACCACCACATTATCACTCGGCACCGCCCCAGCACCACTCGGCACCACTCGGCACCACCACATTATCACTCAGCACCACCACATTATCACTCAGCACCACCACATTATCACTCAGCACCACCACATTATCACTCAGCACCAACCAGCGCCACTCAGCACCACCACATTATCACTCAGCACCACCACATTATCACTCAGCACCACCACATTATCACTCAGCACCACTCAGCACAACCACAGCACCACCACAGCATCACTCAGCACCACCACAGCATCACTGAGCGCCACCACAGCATCACTGAGCGCCACTACAGCATCACTGAGCGCCACCACAGCATCACTGAGCGCCACCACAGCATCACTGAGCGCCACCACTGCATCACTGAGCGCCACCACTGCATCACTGAGCGCCACCACTGCATCACTGAGCGCCACCACAGCATCACTGAGCGCCACCACAGCATCACTGAGCGCCACCACAGCATCACTGAGCGCCACCACAGCATCACTGAGCGCCACCACAGCATCACTGGTTCAAATATGTTCTCTCAATGTTTCAAGCTTTATTCCAAATGTCACAAAAAGATGTTAATATTTCACTTCTGTTCTTGGATTTTCGTCACAATAAAATGCACTGAACATAATCTTCACAAAAGTTATTTACAAAAGTTTAAGCTATTGACATTATAAATTGCAATCACTTTTATGTAAGAATTATTTAAAAAAATTAAAAACCATTGTTATTTGTAATATCAATACATCAAAGTCATGTAAATACAAAACATGTTGCATTGCAAATGCTATAGGTGTCACATTTTCGAAAGTTATATATATTGGCATTGTAAATGACAAAGCTATTATTTGAGCTATTTTCAAAAATAAAACCTAAATAAAAAAATTGTCATTTACAAGACCAATAGTTCAAACTTTCCTAATGCGAGACCTATTGCATTGCAAATTCTTTTTCCTTTTTGCTACTTTAGTTTTTTTAATTTATGTTCCATATAAGTATTGATTTTGTATATGTCTACTTTATTGTGGATGTGTGAGCCGAAAAATGCAAGAATGAGTTAGTGGATGGATAAATGGGTGCATAGTACTTAAGATGAGGGAGAGCATGCAACTTTGAAGAGTGATTGGAAGTGCGTCTTCAGACACTGCTGCGTTCAGACTCTGTTAGAAGCTAGACACAGTGGAATTTGTAATGCTTGTAAAGGTATGTCCCACCTCTTGAGAGCTCTTCATTCTCCTATCCTGTTGTGCCACCTCAATAGTTTATTTCTAACAAACAAGGGAACCCGAAGAGTAACTAAGGACCCCAGGAGTCAATTATTTTTTGGAACAATGGTCCTTAGAAAAACAAGCATAAAGAATAAATGCAATATAGACCTTAGGGGGTACTATAGAGTTTCAATGCCCAGCCAGACAAAGAATTTCAATTTCCAATAAAGGTAAATTAGTAACCATGAAAAAGAACAATACAACGGGACGCAATCCAGCACCCGATATTTAGGACAAAGAAGAACGAGCAAACATTACACATACAACACGAAAAAACACAGGCAACAATCTGAGCATAGGGAGCTTGCACTGGTCATACAATTGAGCAAGCTAACCCACATAGTGACCACATTGGTCATATACAATGGAAATTAGTGGCACTATTCAGTACGTCGACGACGTTTCGATCCCAAGTTCATAAATATTGGAGATCATCATCAGGACTACAAAAATAGATTTGCCTGGTATTAAACCACAATGCCATATAGGACTAGTGTTTGTATTCCTCAAGAGCGAAATTACTGGAGGAAGAGTTGCGAAACGAGTAATTGGACAGGACTTGCGGAATAAATTGCGGTGGAAAGTATCCTCAATTATGTAGAGCGCCTCTTAGATTAACTTGGAGATCAAAGTGTAAGGAGCGTGCCGTGATGAGTGTCGTGCTCCAGTCTGCATTTGAATCGACGGCGATGGTGCGCCTGTAGTTCCAAGCTGGAACTGTAGTCCTCTCTTCATAAACAAAAGGTGGGATTCCTCTCCAAACCAGGGGGTGCTGGAGGTCCGGGTGGAGGAAGCGACCGGGCAATCGTGCTGAAAAAATGTCAGACTTTGGGTTTTCCTGTGTGCGCGGAGGCAAGATCAACAGAGCATTGGGTACAAGATGTGCTGAAGCCGAGAGACCGCTCTAATTTTTTTTGGTCATTGAACGAACACATAGGGTATTGGTCGCCCGACAACTGCCAGCACCCCCCCACACCCCTCTGGACGATTATAGCCAGTGTTTTTAATTACAAGAAAAGGCAGTATCCTTGCAGGGCGCACATGAAACATACACTGCACATTATGACAATCACAAAATATCCAACTATACTGATTATACGCACCAAGTGAAGGGGGACAGGAAATCCTTCCTGGAAGTTAAGAGACAACTGAAAAGTATGGGCTTGAAATACATGCTCGTGTATCCGGCCAGACTAAGAATGATTTTGGACGGACAGTCTGACTTCTTCGATAACCCTGAGGATGTTTGATGGTGGCTAGCAATGTGGTATCAAAAAACAAAAGGAGGGAGGTAGAAGTATAAGCTAGTGCCACCCTCAAAAAAGCAATAGTAGACCTGAAAAAACCCGAAGTATCGGGTAGAGAAGCTAGCCAAAGGAGAGATTTCTTCACTCAATCGGAGTTCGAAAATCAGCAGGAAAGAAAGCTTTCTTTCTTGAGTCCCCTCACTCACCAGGGTTTCCCCACTGTGACATGCTTCATCATATGGGCAATCTCAGGACTGAGACGAGCTACGACTTGCGGAATTACGTAGGAGCACTGTTGTGAAGACTATGGGTGGTGCAAGAAGTGTGGTGGAGTGGACAAGGATGCAAAATAATTGTATTCTTGCTCCTAGATGATATAGTCTGGGGGTGCGGGGCTCATATCGTGTGCTGCAGGTGTGGGCGGGAGAGGGGCGCGCATTGTGTAAAAAAAAAAAGTAAGATATAGTCTAAAACGGGGTAGAATAATGGAAGACCTAGCTATTAGGGGTTAGGTGTCCCTAGTATTTGTCAACATGTTTCGAGCATTCCCCAGAGCTCTTCGTCAGGACTACACAAGGGCCAGCCCTGTGTACGCCACTCCTAATTAACCTAAGTAGAGTGAATAAACATTTAATGTTGCTGCAACTAATAAGCATGCATTAATATTTACCTCCGATTGAACATTGTCACGTAGTAACTGTGGAATAAAAAGAACAAACCTTGTTAAGGGAACAAAAGCCCCGTAGTCCCTTTTGGGATAGACTGCAGTAAGTTCATCTCTGCACACACAAGTCTCATCTGTAATGCGCGAATAGCCTTTCTCTGTGCCTGTTTAGGATCAGAAAACATGCTGCCTATAACGCTGCGTAAACATGCTGCCTTATCACTAGTTGCTTGTGAGTGATTTAAAAACAAGGTCATAAACACCAAGTGATAGTGACACACACACACACATATATTACATACATTTGAGGTAGCAAAATTGTGCCCCATTGACTTGGAGGGGCTGTGGGTATCTCGATTACCTGAAATGAGTGGAAGGAGAAAAACAGGAAAGAGATCCTAGTTAGTGGCTTTCTACTATTGTGAAGAAATAGGTTTAAGCTGATGTCTCTAAGGAGACTCCAGTTGTCGGGACTTCCGTAGGCCCAGGTGTCATGGCGCCTGAAAAGAAAAGACTGACTTGTTGAGAGAGATCCTTGCGGCAATGTCACCTAACTGGTACCCCTCCAGACCACATCTTAGCGTGTTTTGCTTCTGGGCCAATTTAAATGCTTTTGCTTTTGCCTCGACATTGAGGGGAATGCCTGGTGCGGAGGTAGTTCTTCCAAAATGGCTGCTATGTGGTGGCTACTCGTGTTGGCCAAATTGAGTATGTACGTTATTATTATAAAGCTATGAATCCAAACAAAAGGGCCGTGTAATGTGGCGCATAGTTATTACCCTTGTTGTTAGATGATTTTTTGTGATTACATTATTGTGAAAGTGGTATTTTGTAAAAAAGCAAAGTACTGTTTTGCGTTAAAATAATGATGTTAACAATATGCCTTTGAGAGGCGGTTTACAAAGGCGGGGGGGGGGTCTTTTTTCATTCAAGGTAGAGCCATGCGATCTAATGAAACGAGAGCGGAGTTTTCAAAAAATGGCCGCCATGTTGTGGCTAATCGTGTCGGCCCTGCTTGGTGTGAATGATATGAATACGCATCTATACCCCCTTCTATTATGGTGCATAGTTATTGCGATGCAGGACTTGCTACGAAATTAGTTGTATGTATTAAATTGTTTACTTACCTCCAATTATCCATATTCCGGTTTGTAGCACCCACCACTCTGCCACTCCCCCGCCCCGCCTCTGCCCCACCGCAAATCCCTCCACTAGCCGTGGCTGTTGGCAGCAATACATGACCCTTGCACCCACCTGAAATTTCCTTGGGTGCTTCACCTCTGCATGGAAGGTGCAGTGCAGAGTTCCGAGTCCCTATGATGCGCTTACGAGTCGAAGGTGGCGGAAAATGGGTCAAAAATAGCGGAAATATTAAATGATCACAAAGTGTCTTGCGCCCTCACCAGCAGTGACAATGTCTACATGCTGGAGACCCCCACTGCGTCACTCAGCAGCTGCACTGCCTCCACTGCCTCTGGCCCTGCCTTGCGGATCCACGAGATTGTGGCCTAAGTCGTCCGCAGCATCCATGGCCGGACTGACTACCGGGCGTTTTGGAATTCTGCTGAGCTGGGGACTGATTTCCCTGCGGTGGGTGCTGATTTTGTTCATGGAGACCTGCGTGTACTTGGAAATAATTGAAGCCAAACAAATTTTGTTCAGTACACGCAGGTCCCCATCAACGAAATCAGCCCCCAGCTCAACAGCATCCCAAAACGCCCAATAACCTGTCCGGCCCTGGCAGCATCACATCCAGGGAGGAGGGATGACAGCTCGGGGCTCGCACACCAGCCAGAGCACTCTGAGCCTCTTGTCAGGCTGCTGGCGATGAGCCGAATACAGATCAGAATCTGTGGGCCCTTTCCCAATTCTTCCGCTGACCCTGAGCTCAGCCAGTCACTTCACCAGGATCGGGGCTCCAGTACAGCCCCACTCAGCGTGTGTTTTCCACTGAAGGTCTTAGTCTGTTCCCACAATGAGGTATCCCTAGGCAGGCCCCGCCCTGCCTATCATCACACCGTGCTCCGCATCTGCCGTCAGGGTCAGTCTTTCCACACAGGGGTGGGTGGCTTGGGGAAGAATGGGTCCCGCAAAGCAACCATACCAGAGAACCACGGGGTCCATGAGGAGCACCTCAAGGACGTGTCCTGTCAACCATCTTGCGTGGCTACGTTCCTCCCAAATAAAATTTTAAATGGTCCAGCCAACATGCCTTCACTACCAGCTGCCCTTTATTTCAAAGTAGTTCCTCCTTTGTGGTGTCCGACAAACTGGCACTTAGACTGTAACCTAGTGAGTGGTTTTCTGCAGCTGTGCCCACTTCTTGATAAACCCCTCACAGGGTCACATGAAAAAGTCAGATGTCCCCTCCTAGGGGTGCTTTTTCTAATCACTGGCCTTCTCTTCAGAATGCCTAGTTGGGCACAGTCAGTCGTCTCGCTGTGGTGGTCTGCATGAAGAGCTGCAGTGGAATTAAATAGAAATGGCTTTTGTCCCCAAAAATAATCTGGGGCATTCCGCCCGATCCTGTGACCCCATGAAAGTGGGTGCAGCGGCCTGCTAGCAGTGTTTTCATTCGAAACCACTTACAGCACTAACCCCTTAAGTGCTGCCGTCGGCCCACGGTCGTCGCGAGCACTACCTTGGCAGTGCTGCGCACGGCCGTTGGCCGATGGGCCATCACCCGTTCTTCGAACGTTCAGCACTGGGCGCTGAACGTTCGACGCTCCTATGAGGTTAATGCAATGTGAGAACTGTCTCCACTTGGCATGGGAGTTACCCTGAACCTCTAGCCATTGTCCACCTCCTTTAATCCCTCTCTACGGTTCAGCACCTTCTTCCACCAGCATCTCAGCCTCCCCAATGAATCCAAAATGCTTTAATCCTCAAAGAGGAGCTCCATATTCATGTGTTACTTCCATTATGAACATATTCACCTCAAGGTGCTCCAGGGCTGCCCATAGCAGTGTCTGCCTTAAAAGATCTGATATTCAGAGTGCCTATAAACCCTTCTGGGTGAAAATATGAATTGAGTAATAAACATTTTCAGTTTCAACTGGTTTAGACTGTTCTTTCCTAGACAAAGGTGGGGGATTCTGGCTAGACCACCTGAGGCGGGTTCAAAAACACTCCTTATCCCTCGCCCACTCTACATATGAGATCTCTCTGTAAGCTACAGAGAAGTGATGCCCATTTTGATCAGTTTCCGGCCAGATTTCCAGAAATGATGCTCAGAAGCGTTCTTAATATAAGTAGGTATAGACCTTAGGTGGAGCCTGCCAGCAGGAAGACATCCAGATTCTTGTATACACCAAAGGTGCTTCATCACATGCAGTCAGTCTCATTATTCCATATGGCAGCCTAGAAGAACTGTACCAGTTTGCATAAGAATCCAGATGGCACAGGTAGCCCTCTGCCATGGGGTCTGAACTAAGAGTATGCCAGTTACTGATGGAGCATTGCTGGAATGTTTAAAAAAAAAGAATAAGTAAAAATAAATACGAAATTGCTTCTACCATCCCAAATCCTGGCAGAGGGGACGATTCCCTTCAGCTACAAAAAATAAAGACTTGTAAACAAAAATGTGAAGCCAATAAATACATTGTAGTTTGCCAAATCGCAATATTGTTTTAGAATTTGCCTCTGTCCAAAAAGCTCATTCATTAATCGATTAATTCAAACGTTATAGCTCTTTCTCATTGCACCTTGTTATATGAAGCATTGACAAAGCCGATGGGTTGAGCCTGGTGCATTCGTTCAATTTGTAAAATGTATTATTTGTGAGCACATGCCAGAAAAATATTTTTAAAAAATTAAATATGCCTCAGGCTAAAAGTGGCCATCTTATGCTTGCAAAGAGAAATTTAAATGAACAAAGAAACATTCCCCGATGTGGTTGTTACACTAGTATTTTTTTTCATCAACTAGCCTTTCAGTTTCCCTACCCACATTATTATTATTATAATAATTATAAAAATAATAATAATAATAATAATATTATTCGTGAAGGAGACAAATATATGACCACCTAACCAAGCATTCAAATTTCAGGCAGCTACAATGTTAAAATGTCACTTTGACACTTCATAACAAACTTTAAAATGGAGTGCATGCAAAATAAATAGCCAGCATTTGAGGATGATATGGACAATAAAGTACACTTTGAACCAACTTTGGAAGTACAAGCAAAAGGAACTGTGATAAATATGCACAGGCTTTGTGCTGTCACTCAACGCAAAAGGATGAAGTGGGCGGACCCATTTCTGTATTCTGTAATAGGAGGTAGAACAGAGGGTTGCACGTCGACCTCTAGGGCCCTTGCTGCCATGTTTCCTCTTCTTGAAAAGCGTCTGGTGGGCCAGCCTCACATCATATGAACCAACAGTTAACCCCAGAGCTCTACTAAATTGTGATATTGGAGCATTCAGCAAGGCATATATTTTTTTATTTTATGTTCTTTATTACAATAATAGTACTGTTAACATTGGCAGCCAAATGAATCCTGGAGATGATTTACGTAATGCTCTTATGGAGTTCAAGCAAAGTTGTTTGTACACAATGTCAGCAGA